>NC_084741.1:61009067-61309067 GCF_033978785.1 Entelurus aequoreus | reverse complement strand
CAACTAAAAAAACACATTTCAGTGATGGATGGGGTCGAACTACTGAGTTATACAATTGTTTTATAATTTGAGGACAAGCGGTAAAAAAATGGATGGATGGATGTTGTACTGACCTCAATAGCAGACGCTTTTACAGGCTTGACAGCGGCAGGAGGCCCCTGGACAGGCGGCTGCTGCTTCTTCGGCTGAGCTGAATGTTCCACCTTCTTGTCTGGCACTTCAACCTAAGTCAGACACAGTGACAAAATAGTAATAACTACTAAATATCAAAATAAAAAATTATATGCCGCTATGAAGACAGCCCAATATTAACCATGACACAAACGTATTTCCACCGGCAGTCACCTGGCCAGTTGTTCCACCCTCCTCAGCTGCCTTTTTCTTTTTCTTCCTCTTCTTTTTTGTTTTAGCTGCTCCATCAGCCGCAGTTTCGTCATTGCCCTTCTCATCTTCATCATCGTCCTTCAGTAAAGCATCATGTAAACCATGCATTCAAGTGTTAAATTGAGTGTGTTATTCATCTAAATGTCATCGGGGGTACCGTAAGTTAAACATTTTAAAATGTCGGGTAGGTAGGGAAATTACTCAATTTTAATAGGCTAAACAAAACTGATAATTACAAGTAGATCAAAAGAACTGTGCCGCAGCTTTAATTATTCCTATAAAATAAATTTAAAAAGTTATAATAAAATGTTTGATGTGTTGAAAGTTGAGATCTGTGCAGACAACCACAACAAACAGAACCTGTTCCTATAGGCCCCAGCCGTTGTTTTATGATACTTTTTTTTACAGGGTTCTAGGTGTCTCCTACAGGTGTAACTTACGGCAGCTGCACTCAGCAGAACAGGCTTAACAGGCTCAGGTCGAGGCTGCTCCTGAACAGGAATCATCTTAGGGGTAGTCTCTTCAAAGTTTCCCCAGGCTTCGGCGGGGGCATTCCAGTCCGAGCTGGGATCCAGTGAACCACCGTCTGACAACAGAAAGCATTAGTAAGAAAATGATGGCAGCAAACACCAGTCTTAGTTAAGAGTGGAGAGAAAATATAATGGAAAATGTTTCAATTGAAATTCTTACTGAATGCAGACCACTCATCCTCCACTTTGGTGAGCCATGGCACATTATCTGCCGGCTGGGTTTCTAAACACACAACATACCATGACCATTAGGTATTGACCTCAAACGATGAGAAAGACTAAACTCACTGCACTTACCAGCCCCACCCAGTTTAGTGAAGGACATCATATTAAGATCAGATGGAACCCTATCAATCACAGTCCAGGAATCTTTAGGGGAGAAAAACAATAAGCTGGTCACATTTATTAGTGACCAATGACAACCTGCCAATAGCAAGCAAATTGACCATTTTAGCCAAGTGACACGACGAGCTGGCTCACTTATGCGAAATAACAGACACCCTCTGCAACACTGATAGCGGAGCAATGTACTTCTGTCAAAATAAAGCCTGGATTATGCTCTTGTGCCACCACTTCACTGTCTTGATCCTTTCGCAGCTCTGTCTGTGTTGACTGCATGACATGCAATTCACAAAGTGGCGGTGTTTTCCCCGAGTGAGCAAACGCAACCCACAATTCTAACAATGGCGACTGAAGCATGGTTTGAGCTCAAACTAATTAGTGTAAAACCATCACCCTAAACCAGTGATTCTCAGTCAACAGTGTTACTGTTCAAACTGTGTGTAATGTTAGAGTGGCCAAAAATATTCAATATACTTGTTAAATAAAAGCTCTGCCTTGTTTTAATGAGTACTTAGGCCTACTACGCTACTGTATTTTAATGTTGGTCACTATGGTGGTACTTAGAAAGCCAAGTGTTTTCTGAGGTGGTACTTGAAAAAAAAAAGTTTGAGTCACTACCCTAACCGTCAGGAGTTTTACTGTAGCTGTCATTGTTAATGTCTATGGTTACATCCCTATTTACAACACACATTGTTTTTTTTTTGTGGCATAATCCAGGCTTAACAGTGGTCTCGCCTTTTTTATAGCCAATGTGTAGAATAGACACTTTTAATTTTGATCATCAGGAAAAATACATTCTAAAAGGCCAGCCAGTGTTCAACCTATATGAGCACATACACTGAGTTACACTGACTACTGATAGAGGTGAAATATCATTTGATACCGTCAATATCTGCCTTCCACAGTGGTGCCGCAATAGTTGGTGCTGGTTCTCTCGTAGTACTCCATGAGCCTTGTGTCTTTGGCGCGACAGTATGGAGAGGAACCTTGACCGCCTTCACTGCTTGACTGTCAGTCACACCACCAGCTGCCACCAATGCTACGTCACTTCTGTTACCTGATAGCAACAAAGAAACCCTTCATAGTCAGCCAGGACTCGCATAGATCGTAATAATGGCACACCATAGAATGTCGTTACTAAAAGCATGAACCTTGAAGAGATCAATCTTTTTTTCTGCTGGTAATTACCTTGAGAGACAACAGCGTCCACCTTCGCAGCTGTCACCTTTGAAGACTCTACTGAGAGGAAAGTAACAAGAGCGGTCAATAAAAACACATGAACAAAGAGCACATTTGTAGGACTGTTTGTCAAGACAGAGCATTCAGACAACTGTTTCTACCTACAGCACTTAAGGGAAAACCATTCCCCTGATGTGCGTATTATTAGCCAATGGTAGCAACACAAAAAACAAACACTTGGTACACAATAAGATCGAATTAAAGTCACAAGGTATGTAATATTTGTCTAATTTTCTTTGCTTTTAGATAAAAAAAATTCTCCAGGGAACTAAAAATATGCACCTTTTTTCTTCTTCTGGGGAGCAGGCGGAGTGGCTGTTGAGGGCTTGCACTGCTCTAGAGGAACACTGGCAGGCATACCACTGCCTCCAGGACTGGACGAGTCATCACTGGAACTCTTGTCCTTCTTGCGCTGCTCACGTTTTTCCTTGTTACTGACTTTGGTCTCCCAAGTGCCTAAAGTCAGTCACAAACACAGAGAGGAAACAGTTGAAAATTACAGAATAAGCTTATTGTAACAATTTATGGATTAGATAGGACAATAATAGACTTAGGCACATACGCTACTGAAAAAATACCTCGAGGCAAGACCTGAACTTTTGGATGGCATGCATTTTTAATTTATCTTAGCTTTGTGGGCTCTTTGGAACTCAATGAATATAAAAACAAAAAAAAGTTGAAAGTTGCCACCTGAACTTTTGGATTTGTGTTTTCAGTCATTTTGTGATGCCCCACCACTAATTGGCAGTATACTGTCCTCGTAAGTGGGAACCAGGGTCCTGTAGAGAAAAATGCTGTATAAAAATAAAAATGTGTCGTCTACAAATGTGGACGCCATGTACTCGGAGGTTAAGTGCATGTACTGTATGTACGCATGTATTTATAATTTAGAAGTAAAAACACCTTAAAAACAAAAAAGGTGTGAACAAAGCAGATTATTAAAGTCGTCCGTCCATCCATCCATCCATCCATCCATCCATTTTTGTACCGCTCGTCCGTTTCGGGGTTGCGGGGGTGCTGGAGCCTATCCCAGCTGCATTCTGGCGGAAGGCGGGGTACACTCTGGACAAGTCGCTACCTCATCGCAGGGCCAACACAGATAGACAACATTCACAAACTATAAATAAAACAAATTCACTTTTAATTGTGGCTAATAAAAGTTTTTTTGTTTTAATGTTGAATTTGTTTAAATTTTTTCATATATTTTATGTCGCTTTTCTCTAGTGACTCAAAGCGCTTTACATAGTGAAACCTATTATCCAAGTTTTATTTAAACCAGTGCGGGCACTGGAAGCAGGTGGGTAAAGCAGTGACTAGGATGGCAGAAGCGGGGATCGAACCTAGAACCCACAAGTTGCTAGCACGGCTGCTGTACCAACCGAGCTACGCCACCCCACGTTATATCTTTAAAAATTTAAATAAACTTACAATTACAAAAAAATCTAGACTGTTCAGATCTTTCCAAGGCGTTTACATTTACAAAATGAACAGGCGATCGATCAGATGGTTCTGCAATTGTTGATTTATGCCCCTAAATGTTTTATTTTGAAATTATCATTTTAGCCTAATTATTAAATCAAATGAAATGTTCACTTTATAGAAAGAGCATGTACTAGTCATAATAGGTGGGAATCTTTGGACACTTTATGATTCAATTACCATTTAGGGGCTACAATTTGATTCTAAATTTATTATTTATGCATGTTTTTCAAAGATAACTGACGTTAATTGAAAATTAAAGTCGGTGAGTTTTCCAGCATTGATAAATCACCATGTGCATGCTTTTAGCAACTACTCGCATTTGCACCATTGCGGAGTGGGAAAAAAAGGGTGAATTTTCTTGGCCTAACTAAGTGCCTGACTCTAGCAGACACTGGCATCACACAGTGCAACCAGTTAGCATGTAGCAGCTAACATTGTAAAATGTGATCACAAAATCAAATGCCTCCGCACCAATGTGGGAATTTTATTTCAAACCTTTGGAACAAGATGAGCCGATCATCGAGAAGCCAGTTTTCCGAATGTGCGCTACTACAACAAACCTGCACCCCCACTCGGTCTTCACTCACTTTGTGTTTGGCGAACAAGTCAGGTCAGTGTAAAAAAAAACAGTGCAAAATGGTGTGCGCTCACAGAAAGTGTGGTTAAATGAATCGCCAAAGACATGCTGCCATTTTAATACTGTTATAAAACTAAAAAAATTTCAAAGCACTGTCATGATGTCATGCCATGTAGGTGTTCCTCACTCGGAATCTGCCAAACTTAATTTTGTGTTGCATTCGACCTGTTAATACATCGGTTTAAACGGTAGTGTTTATATTGTTACTTTGCACTTTTGTTTATGAAGGTCCGAACTTGATTGTCAGTTAAGTAATGTACAACTGATGATGATTAACTTGTGTGATGACTGTATTATGCTGATAGTACGGTATATATTTATACCATGAATTGATTAACGTGGACACCGACTTAAACAAGTTGAAAAACTTATTCGGGTGTTACCATTTAGTGGTCAATTGTACGGAATATGTACTGTACTGTGCAATCTACTAATAAAAGTCTCAATCAATCAAAACTCGACCTCTACCTACCTGTTTAATATTGAAGTGCAGCTTTGTTTGTCAATACTTTATTTAGCTATTTTATTTATGGTTATGGTTATATTAGAGGCCGCCCCAAACCCCTCAAGATATTTTATTGCTTTTGGTTGTACTTTTTATTCAAGTGCAAAATTTTGCTAACAAAGTGTATTTTATTAGTTGTTTAATTTAATTTAAACATTTGAATGACAATTGCAATGTTAAAATATACAAGAAATACCAGTTTATTGAATTTGAAAGGATATAAATGCATTATTATGCATTATCATCAATGGTTAATTTGCTCTCATAAAAATAATGGCAATAATATAATTTAGCGGCAATCATTTGTAGGTCAATATATCGTCACGCAAAATGTGTTATCGGCCCAGGCTTATAGACCCCGTTGTGTCTTTGAGGTTTCCTTCTTTTCATGTGTTTTTTCCTTATTTTGCTTTTTGTAGGCTTTTGAATCTGCTTTGTGGGAGCTTTAAGGCAATGACTCGGTTGTTTACACCGGAGACCACTCTACTCACCAGAGTCTGGATGACGAGATCGTATTTACAGTGGAAATGCAGAGGAGGGGAGAGGGCTGCCCAGCTTTCGCTAAGCCTTGGGTTGTGTTCGCCCATAAAGTCCTCTAAAAAACGTCCAAAAACCGCCAACAATACTCCATTTACATGTCGTGACCTAAATATTAACTACGTAATTAGCAATATTGTTATTATAAGCGCCAAAGCAGACAAATTAGTTTTAGCTGTGACGTGATCACAGAGAGCTAATTACCGGTATACAGGTATTTACATATTGAGCCGATGAGCTGCTGCTGCATCACCTTTAAAGTGGTAAAAGATAATTCTAGATTATAAATCATGCATCTCACCTGAAAAGTAGAAAGATGTGGCCATAAACTGAAAAGTTGGTTAACTTTGGTAATCAACTTAAACCCGGTGATGGCAAAAAAACACGAAAAGACACTCTTGTTCATCTAAGTGGAAAGATACCAACATCCCATCACTCGGCATCCCAGTGAAAGCAGACATTGTACAGTATTATATTATGTTTCTAGTTTGTATTTCTTGTTTCGCACTTAGCAATAGTACTCCATGATGCTTAGCATTTCACTAAAGCTGGATCGGTTTAGCACACAGCTTCTAAAATTTGTAGCTCATCCTCTGTATATTCAGGCCCAATAAGATAAGGTTCTGGATCATCATTTGTCCCAAAGTACCGTATTTTCCGCACTATAAGGCGCACCTAAAAACCTCCAATTTTGTCAAAAGCTGACAGTGCGCCTTATAATCCGGGGCGCCTTATATATGGACCAATATTGAGCCTCCAACAGGTAAAAGTTTCAATCGATCAATCAATCGCAACTACGGTAAGCAGCCGCCGACTTCATTTTCCCCCGTAGAAGAAAAGGAACGCGCACGGTGCATGCTGGGATATATGACTGCGCGAGGCGTGCAGTTTCATTTCCATTTGTTTGTTTATGTAAAGACCCCAAAATGGCTCCTATTAAGAGACAAGCTTACGACGCAGAGTTTAAACTTAGGACGATCAGTCACGCAGTAGAACACGGCAATAGAGCATCAGCGACACTGACTCGATTAATGGATGCCGTATCCGCCCAACTGTTTAATTCGGACACTGAAGAAGAAGAATTCAAGGGATTCGTGGATGAGGAATAATTTTATAAAGTGACCTTTACATGTTTATTTTGTGTGTTGTGTTGTGTGACATTAACGTTTGAGCAACGTTGAGTTATTGATATATTGTTATTGCTCTGCACTATTTCGAGTGTTTCTGTATTGTGATTGCACTAACGTTTGATTTACCGTAACAGTATCAGTTTTTTACATGTTTATTGAATCAGGGAAAAGTTCCCCTCCACTATGTGATATAAATGTTGCACTACATGTTATACCTTGCTGTTGTTAAAAGATAAACAAAACACCACGTCACTGACTTTACCTCGGGGAAAATAATAAAACAGCTGTTTATTCATTTTGGGAGTGAACAGAATTGTCAGAACGCTGGTTTGTAATCTATTAATAAAGTTTGACTGACCTATCTGACTGTTTTGTTGACATTCCCTTTAGCGCAGCTCCATCTAATGGATGCATAACGTAACCCCAGCCTCCACTGTAGAGTCTATTCTATGCGCCTTATAATGCGGTGCGCCTTATATTGCGGTGCGCCTTATATATGAACAAAGTTTTAAAATATGGCATTCATTGAAGGTGCGCCTTATAGTGCGGAAAACACAGTAATCTTTCTTTTCGCTCACAAAGTCTGCCAAGAGTAGCAACTGCTGCTACTGTTGAACGGAAAAGCAAACTTTGTGATGCGTCTGTGAAATTAATTAGCTACCTTATGCTTAAAATGATCAAAATACATAAATATTACATGTTGTTATGAGTGTGCCTGTTACCACATTTACATATATACTTACTGCATGTTATTAAATTAATGATGGAGGCTTTTGGATATTTTTTTAGAGCATTTTATGGGCGTGTTACAGACTCCCGTTGGCTCCATTGTTAGCTGACAGTGTTTATTTACGAGTCAGAAAGTGACCCCGAGAGGGACAAGCAGTATAAAATGGATGGAATGATTTCATGAAAAAAGAAAAATGTGTGTGCTTGTCTTACATAAGGATTATGAATGATAGACAAAATGCATAAACAAATTGCAGTCCTCCTTTAATGTCTCTTATGTACTATGTGTTTTTAATGCTTCCCTCTTGTTTTCATATTTTTGCTTTGTTCTTTAAGGACTTTTTGAGCCTGCAGTGCAACTACTGTACATAGTTTTATTTGTGCACCTGGAAGAGTGGCAGATCACAGAAGCTCCTGAGATTTTCATCATTTTACAATTGAGTTACTGTGTGTCAATTTACCTGGTGGATAAATAAAGTTTGTCTAAGTATATCTTTAATTTTTATATTGTATAATAGTATTATATTGTATATATATTGTGCATCTATTACACTTAACTAATATGTATAAAAAATACTCCTGCTGTTTAGGTGTGCAGTATTTCATAATTTCCGGGTTTTGGATATCAGTGCGCACAGCACAGATACATTAAGACTAGATACGTGAAAAATGTGATAAAATAAACAAACGTCCCTACTTAGCAAGGAGGCATTCTTGTTTTTATTTCCGTGCCTTCTAAAATAAAATGCTAAGACACTGTTCTATGTGTCATACTTGATCATTTTGCGATATTGCCATATTTTTGCTGAAAGGATTTAGTAGAGAACATCGACGATAAAGTTCGCAACTTTTGGTCACTGATAAAAAAAGCCTTGCCTGTACCGGAAGTAGCGTGACGTCGCAGGTTCAAAGGCCCCTCACATTTCCCCATTGTTTACACCAGCAGCAAGAGCGATTCGGACCGAGAAAGCGACGATTACCCCATTAATTTGAGCGAGGATGAAAGATTCGTGGATGAGGAACAAGAGAGTGAAGGACTAGAGTGCAGTGCAGAACGTATCTTTTTTCGCTCTGACCGTAACTTAGGTACAAGGGCTCATTGGATTCCACACTTTCTCCTTTTTCTATTGTGGATCACGGATTTGTATTTTAAACCACCTCGGATACTATATCCTCTTGAAAATGAGAGTCGAGAACGCGAAATGGACATTCACAGTGACTTTTATCTCCACGACAATACATCGGCGAAGCACTTTAGCTACGGAGCTAACGTGATAGCATCGGGCTTAACTGCAGATAGAAACAAAAGAAATAAACCCCTGACTGGAAGGATAGACAGAAAATCAACAATACTATTAAACCATGGACCTGTAACTACACGGTTAATTATTTGCAGTCTTCATTGTTCATTAAACAAATTGCAAAAGATTCACCAACACAGATGTCCAGAATACTGTGGAATTGTGCGATGAAAACAGAGCTTTTTGTATTGGATACAATGGTGTCCGAATACTTCTGTTTCAACGATTGACGTCACGCGCATACGTCATCATACATAGACGTTTTCAACCGGAAGTTTCGCGGGAAATTTAAAATTGCACTTTATAAGTTAACCCGGCCGTATTGGCATGTGTTGCAATGTTAAGATTTCATCATTCATACAGTATATAAACTATCAGACTGCGTGGTCGGTAGTAGTGGGTTTCAGTAGGCCTTTAAAAACAAATGACAGATAATTAAAATCAAGTTTTTATTTTATTTAATCAAAAACCAGTAGTTTGAAATTATACTGCATCTTACTCTTGGCAAAATTCTAATTTGTATAATGTTCTTTTTAGACCAGCTATAAATTTCACCTTTTATGGAATAATTTTCAAATAATTAAATTTACCTTTACTAGTCATTAAAAAAAAAAGAAATAGACAATGCTGAATGACAGCATGAAACTTGATGGTCATTAAAAAACACAACTAAAAATAATGACTACCTGGCTCACTCTGCACACAAACTTCTGTAAACAAACAAAATAAAACTTGATATGAATATTATTCTTTGCGTTTTACCTTCCTCTGGCTCCTTTCCAGATGCTGTAACTGTCACCTTTGCTGCCTGCTTGCCTTTTTTCTTGGTCTTTTTGGCCTAGAGGAAAGCGAAATAAGATCTTATCTTTGTTGGAGAACAAAAACCAGACAGTAGCAAATAGAGTGACACCCTGCACCTGACCATGATTAGTTGAGGCTCAAGCTGGACTCAAATAAAAATTAAAATATTTTTATTTTTATCAACTAATATACTCATAGTAATTAAGCATGTGTGCAATATTTATTGATTGCTATTTTTTGTTGTTTTACTTTTGTAGCTGTATGTAGAAATGGCTGTGCTGAAGTAGCAGCTGGTTACATCACCTCTGTGCTGTTTTAATGTCCTTTGATGTTCCCCTCTTGTTTACATGTGGGGGGGGGGTTTATACCTTTTTGTGGACTTTTAGTATTTACACTGTAAACCACACCATTGTGGGGTAAATAAAAGTCTATCTATCCATCCATAATGCTGTGTAGCGTGTTGCATAACAATGAAACATTGAGAAAATCAATGTCAAGAAAAAAACTAAAAACTTTGGGATTTCTAAGTGTCATCCAAATTTTATTTGTGCATTTCCAGTAGGAACATTGGAGGTGTGCTGATAGTGCAGCCTGAAAAACCTAACCCGACAATCCCCAGTTATTGCATCAGCAAGTAATGAATCAAATATGCACTCAGGCTATAGCTATAGGTACAAGTGGAAGAAGAACAGATACATGCTGTAACCACATGTCCTAATTCTTACCACCATTTGACACGGGTTTGTGCTGCTTCATGCTATCTAATTGCTATACCATGTGACATAAGCCGGGAGTCAGACCCTGGAGGGTATCTGCTTGTTACAGTTAACACTGTAACCGAATACCAGCAGCTGCTGTGGTTGCATCACAGATGTGACAGTGACACAGGAGAGGGTTGTCATCCACCCTCCCCCTAATCGTATGATGATAGTATGTGGATGGTGGAACGGTTGGACTCTGACAAGAAATGTGGCATGAGAAGAGGTTTGTATATCCCCTTTTTATTTTAAAAGGTGAAAAGCTGGTAATTCCAGGCAAACCGGGAATTTTCGGAATACGTTTGCTTGAATATCCAGAAAGAGTCGTGTGTGTTGTGAAAGGTTCGAATCAGATGTCTTTTGCATACCCGCGCACGCACACACAGACTTGGACACACCTACTCCTCATTCAATGCGTTTTCTTTATTTTCATGACTATTTACATTGTAGATTGTCACCGAAGGCATCAAAACTATGAATGAACACGTGGAGTTATGTACTTGGCAAAAAAAAAGGTGAAATAACTGAAAACATGTTTTATATTCTAGTTTCTTCAACATATCCACCCTTTGCTGCTAACCACTTTGCACACTCTTGGGCAAGTTTGAAAATTGGCCAATTAATTCTCAATGGGAAAAAAAAGTGTCCCATAAAACCTGTATTTATTGGTAATCTGGGATAATAAAGTTAAAGTTAAAGTACCAATGATTGTCACAAATTGTGAAATTACCCTCTGCATTTGACCCATCCCCATGTTCACTCCCTGGGAGGTGAGCAGAGCAGTGAGCAGCAGCGGTGGCCGCGCTCCGGAATCATTTTTGGTGACTTAACCCCCAATTCCAACCCTTGATACTGAGTGCCAAGCAGGGAGGTAATGGGTCCCATTTTTATAGTCTTTGGTATGACCTACCGATCTCAGGGCGGACACTAACCACAAAGCCACTGAGCAGGTTTAATAGGGTGTAGCATTTAGATCAGGCCTGGGCAATTATTTTGACTCGGGGACCACATTTAGAGAAAAAAATGTGTCTGGTGGCCGGTATATCTATTTTTAGGAACACTAATAAAAAACCTCACAATAATGTCTGATTGAATGCTAAAAACATTATGACAGACCGCCTTAAAAAACGTTATGGAATTTTACATTTTTCTATGAACAATCAAACACTGAATATTGACAAAATATGAATGTCACACCCCCTTTTGATCGACATATTTTACAATCAAAGTGAAACGCAACAAAAATGCAACAAACAGTGAAATATGAACGCGAAGGGTACAAAATAAACCCATCTACAATATATCTGATATATCACTAAGCTTTAGAACTTTGTTGTGAAAATCTCCTTCCGTGTCTGTGGAAACGCTTCCAGCCCACACTGTTTGGTGCCTCGTCTGAGCTGCTGTGACGTAATTACCATAGTAACTAATTAGATGACCATAGTAACTAATTAGATGACCATAGTAACTAGTATACCACCCATAAGCGCAGATTCCAACCATTGAAATACTTAGTATAGTTGAAGACTTACGGTCATTAGAAAACATGAGTGCACATCATAACGGCAGCTACACTTGACATCTTAAACATCTAAAAAAATGATTTGGGAATGTCCGGAGGGCCAGATTGAAAATCTTAACGCCTTAATTTGCCCAGGTCTGGTTTAGATACTCGGACGGTTACGATCAAATGAAAACTGGGGAAGAAGGCCGTCAAAGTTTGACAATAATAAGAGGAATATTAAAAATTTTTTTGGTGCAGAACCTTATGTGTGAATGCAACTAGCAGGTTTAGAAAAGCTGCATGTATTTACCTCAGCATTCTTGGCTTGTACTGAAGGCGGCTGGTGATGTGGCACTATCTCCTCTGTAACTATGGCATCTTCTTCCTGGATTTCTGCGACAGCTCTCCCGTTTGGCTGGGCTTTCTAAAAATAAAAATAAAAAGATTGTTAGTTCTGAAAATGTACTACAAAATTATTAGTAGTTGGATATTAAGACTAAACATATCGTATGAATAGTTAGCTTAGCAACTAGCCTAGCTAACGACACGGTTCATTAAATACGTTTAGTGTGGTTAAATTCACATGCCTTTTCAGACTTTTTCTTCCTCTTTTTCGGTTCCTCCACTTTAATTGCCTTGTCGGCCTCTGGCTTGACGCCGACGCTGTGGTCCACGACAGTGACAGCAGGCCGCTTCTTGGAGAAGAGAGCCCGGCACATCGAGGCCCATAGCGCGAGCATCAGCACCAAGCCGGCGCACGCCGCCAACAGGGTCGCCCATGGCGGAACCAACTCGGGCTTCAGCCCCAGATCCACGCCGAGCTCCGTGCGCAAAAACTCCAAGCCTTTGGACAACAATTCATTCAGGCGCTCAGCAATTAATTCCGCCTGCTGAGAGGCCTCGTCCTTCCACTGTTCCATTGCTAATGAAGCTAGCTAAGGATTTACAATGAAGCCCGCCCCTGTTAGCCGTCCAAGCTTGCGGTTGCTAGCTAAAAATAGCGGAACGACTTTGACATGATGGAAAGAATAAAACCCTTCCTCTACGTAGCTACATCAGACTGGCTAGGCTATTCTAACCTATCCGGTCGTTATACAAACGAGGACGTGGCGTATAGTATCGTACAGAACGGTGACAATGTGGCCACTCGAGGGCGGCAGGTTCACCTCATATGGCTTCGACCGTGCCCTCGCCCCTCGCCGTGATAACATGTGCTGCGTTCAGGTTCCACCCGGAAGTCAGAAAATCATAATTACATCGCATGTCAGAAATCCTATTTGCGTGTAACACAACACTAAACGTAACTTGTGATGTAATGGGGAGTGTGGGGAAAAAAACGTGAATGTAAACAGACATCAATTCTAATAATGTATTTGTAAAAAAGCTTCATACATATTGCAAGTTCTCATTTCCGGATTCTATTTTGTGCTTGACGTCTATCTGATTCTGAGTCTGACCTCAGGAACTCTCCAATAGTGATACGTGAGTATCGATATGTTGATATTAAAGCATTAGTGCACACGTTCTGGCACATGTCGTTTGGTCATAAGTCGTTCATACATGTGCTCTAATTGTTCAACCTACGCGTTGGGGTCATAGACTGGACACTTTATTTCAAACGTCCTCGCACAGACTGCATGTTGTTTAGTGAAATGCTTCGTGTAACGCCAACTACAATATCCATGAATTTAACCCACCTTTAACTCATTAAAAAGGTGATTTAAGTACAGAAAAATGGGTAAGGGGGCGCACACAGAAGAATTAAAGCATGCGCGGGCTATTTTGATGTTTTTCATTTTCAAAACCGAAAACATTTGTAGATTTTTTTTAACCTATAGGGCTCCTCTCATTTATGGTCTCAATAATAAAATGTTAAAGATAAGTCCATCCATCCATCCTCCATCCTTTCGGGGTCGCGGGGGGGCGAGAGAGAGAGAGAGAGAGAGAGAGAGAGAGAGAGAGAGAGGAGAGAAGAGAGAGAGAGAGAGAGAGAGAGAGAGAGAGAGAGAGAGAGAGAGAGAGAGAGTTAATCGGGTGAGAAATGTGGGAATTGAGAGAGAGAGAGAGAGAGAATCGGGTGATAAATGTGGGAATTGAAAGAGAGAGAGAGGAGACAATCGGGTGAGAAATGTGGGAATTGAGAGAGAGAGAGAGAGAGAGAGAGAGAGAGAGAGCGAGAGAGAGAGAGAATCGGGTGAGAAATGTGGGAATTGAGAGAGTGAGAGAGAGAGAGAGAGAGAGAGAGAGAGAGAGAGAGAGAGAGAGAGAGAGAGAGAGATAATCGGGTGAAAAATGTGGGAATTGTGCAAATTTGAATATTGACACACACACACACATTCTTGTATTACCTTCTTGAGACCTCCGAAAAATGCCTACCTCTTTAGGACCACCCTTTCTAGATGTGTAAAGATTTTTTGTTTGTAATTGGTTTTTAATCTTCATTATTTACTTTAAGTTATTACAGTATGTCTCTTATACAACATATTTTATTTATTTTTTTCATTAGTTTTGGCCAAAGGGGGCACATTTCAATTTCTTACACACACTTGTTATTTCATATGTTGGCCAGAGGGGAGCCCTTTTAAAACTGACACACAGTAAATTTGAAAAATCCCTCCTTTTTGGGACCACCCTAATTTTGATAGATTTCACCACCAGGGGTGCAAATGAGATTTCTATTTTTTTGTTTTTTGTAATGTGCTTAAGTGTGCCCACTATAGTCTTAGTACCGTAGTGTATTTGTTCATCCTACGGTCACATATGGGACGCAGGTTGTCTTACGTCAGCACCGGAAGTCGTAAAATCAGCTGTTCACCTGGCGGGTTTTTTCGGGGATGAATAGGGAAGTCCTTCTTTAGCTGCCGTCTTGTTTTATCATACATTACTGCCTTTTGCAGCTGTCAATGTTTACTTTTGTATGCACATTAAATCAACAAAAAATCCTGACTTTGGAGCAATGTTCACAGACTCTAGTATTTGGCTCTCTATTAGATGCAATGGTTTTTCCGTATTGGGACCATGATTTCGGTCCAATCTTGTTCACCAGTCCGAATATGGAAGGTACTTTTCCATTTTGATGGAAATACAAGAACACACGCACACACACACACACACACACACACACACACACACACACACACACACACACAAACACACACACGCACACAAACATACACGCAAACATACGGTCATGGTCAAAAGTTTACATACACTTGTAAAGAACATAATGTCATGGCTGTCTTGAGTTTCCAATAATTTCTACAACTCTTATTTTTTTGTGATAGAGTGATTGGAGCACATACTTGTTGGTCACAAAAAACATTCATGAAGTTTGGTTCTTTTATGAATTTATTATGGGTCTACTGAGCTGGGTCAAAAGTATATACACCAATGTTAATATTTGCTTACATGTCCCTTGGCAAGTTTCACTGCTATAAGGCACTTTTGGTAGCCATCCACAAGCTTCTGGTTGAATTTTTGACCACTCCTCTTGACAAAATTGGTGCAGTTCAGCTAAATTTGTTGGTTTTCTGACATATACTTGTTTGTTCAACATTGTCCACACGTTTAAGTCAGGACTTTGGGAAGGCCATTCTAAAACTGATTTAGCCATTCCTTTACCACTTTTGACGTGTGTTTGGGGTCATTGTCCTGTTGGAACACCCAACTGCGCCCAAGATCCAACCTCGGGGCTGATGATTTTAGGTTGTCCTGAAGAATTTGGAGGTAATCCTCCTTTTTTATTGTCCCATTTAAATCACCAGTTCCATTGGCAGCAAAACAGGCCCAGAGCATAATAGTACCACCACCATGATTGACGGTGGGAATGGTGTTCCTGGGATTAAAGGCCTCACTTTTTCTCCACCATTTTGCTGGGTATTGTGGTCAAACAGCTAAATTTTTGTTTCATCTGACCACAGATGAAACAAAAATTGAAAAGAACTGCCGATCCCATCACTACTGTGTAGGGACTCGCGTTCACTAGAATCAGTGACTGACACAGCGCCACAGTCAGCACAGTTCAGTACGTGAACCGAATCACTTCTGCAGTTCTTCTGACTGTACTGAATCACTAGAATCAGTGACTGACACAGCGCCACAGTCAGCACAGTTCAGTTCGTGAACCGAATCACTTTTGCAGCAGCAGTTCTGTGTGCAGTTCGGCGAATCATGAGTCAGTCAGTAACAGCTTCCACAGCGGCAGATCTCGGTGTGTGTCAGTTCGCGAACGTGTGTGTGCGTTTCCGGCCTGTCCAATAAACAAAGTGTGACTAAATGTCTTGGTTGTTAAATATGTTTTATTGCACTGAAATGAAAATAAGAAATAAATAAAAGTGGGAAATAAAAAAAATAGTAATAGCCTACTAAAATGCTTGCAATCAACAGTTAAATAAATAGGCCTCGTTTGTTTAGTGCAAAAACAAATATTAAATTAAGAAACCCTCAACAAATGCCAACATAAAAACTAAATGTTCTGTAGCAAAGAAAATGTAAACTTAAATATGCAAACAAAAAGAAAATAAATACCTTCAAAATAAAACAAATAAATTAAGAGCCAGAAATGCCAACGTAAAAACTAAATGTTCTGTAGCCTACGTTTAAAAATATAACAAAGAACATATCAACTTAAATGTGCAAACAAAAAGAAAATAAATAGGCTACCTTAAATAAAACAGAACAAATATTAAACCAAGTGCCAGAAATGCCAACATTAAAACTAAAATTTCTGTAGCTTACATTTAAAAATATAACAATGGAAATATCAACTTAAATATGCAATAAAAAATAAAATAAATAGCTTAAATAATATAAAAATCAACAACAGTTGCAGTAGAAGGGATAATAATAATAATAATAATAATAATAATAATAATAATATTAATAATAATATGAATCAGAATTGATCCCCAAGGAGAAATTTATTTTTGTTACAATAACTGTGTAAATAATAGCCTATGTATGTGTACATACATTAGTTATTATTTTTATTTTAAATCTTCTCAAAACAGCCTGCCCTACACTTTACCTAAAGAATGAATGGAGAACGGATGCCAATGACATGAAACATATCCCCGCGACGGGAAGAGAATCACTCGCGGCATTGGGGCAAGCAGAGCAGAGAGCGAGAGCGTTGTCGTTCACTGGGTGATTCATGTCGTTAATCCGCGGGGAACGAATCGTTCGCTCAGTCCCTCCCCCCGCCCTCTCATTGGCTGCGTCGTTCGCCGACGTCGAGGGTTCAGTGAGTCACAGAATGCGCCAGTTCCACTCATACCGGCATGGTCGCGGCGGAGCTCAACTGAACTGAGAAAGGAACGAATCAGTTCATGAAGTGATTCGGTTCAGTACGTTCACTCAAAATATTCCTTCTTTTGAACGAATCGTTCGCGAACAACACACTAGTGCCTGCAAGGCACGCCCCCAAGACTGTGGAATACGAGAAATAATGACTGATGAACACCTTCGTTCGATAATGAGGGTTGCCTCAGCTCAAAGCCTGAGCCCCGACATTAATGAACTAGCATCCAAGAAAAGATGTTGATATTTACCTCAGAAGGCTGCAAATAGAAAAGAGGCATTCAATTTTTATTTAAATTGTATTTGATATGCCATTGATATTTTTTTATTATTATTATTATTATTTGAAACTCGATTTTGCATGTCACTATAAAGTTATATAAGCCTTGCTTGTTCAATATTTAATGCAAAACTTGTTTGGGTCCCTATTAAAAGGTTAATTTGTTCAACCTTGGCCCGCGGCTTTGTTCAGTTTTAAATTTTGGCCCACTCTGTATTTGAGTTTGACACCCCTGGTCTAAGGACTGCAGAGACCATTGAATTATTTTAAATAAGGCTAAAAACACATCTTTTTATTTAGGCGTTTTACTGATCACATTAAACTCTGTTTTTATTTTACTGTGTTGTTTACTATCTTAATTATTAATTTAACTACTATTCTCTCAATGTAGTTTTTATTAACTTATTAATGTAATATTCATATTATTTATACTTTACTTTTACATATTTTATACTATTTTTTTTAGATGTTAATTTTAGTTATTCTCCAGTGTGGATGTCTCAAAGGTGGCGTTTTTCCTCAAATCCTCAGTGCCGTGCCATGTTTTGTGTTTGCTTTGTTACTGTCAATAGTGCTGTACGTGTGTGCGTGTAAATGCGTGTGTGTATGTTTTATTCTCTTATATATTTTTTTGTACAGTACTGTTTGCCATGCCTGTGTATGGAAAGTGCTGTATAAAAAAGTTTGATATACGATAAATACATTTACATATATAAATACATATACATAATATGTACATATATGTATATATACACTACCGTTCAAAAGTTTGGGGTCACCCAAACAATTTTGTGGAATAGCCTTAATTTCTAACAACAAGAATAGACTGTCGAGTTTCAGATGAAAGTTCTCTTTTTCTGGCCATTTTGAGTGTTTAATTGACCCCACAAATGTGATGCTCCAGAAACTCAATCTGCTCAAAGGAAGGTCAATTTTGTAGCTTATGTAACGAGCTAAACTGTTTTCAGATGTGTGAACATGATTGCACAAGGGTTTTCTAATCATCAATTAGCCTTCTGAGCCAATGAGCAAACACATTGTACCATTAGACCACTGGAGTGATAGTTGCTGGAAATGGGCCTCTATACACCTATGCAGATATTGCACCAAAAACCAGACATTTGCAGCTAGAATAGTCATTTACCACATTAGCAATGTATAGTGTATTTCTTTAAAGTTAAGACTAGTTTAAAGATATCTTCATTGAAAAGTTAAGTGCTTTTCCTTCAAAAATAAGGACATTTCAATGTGACCCCAAACTTTTGAACGGTAGTGTATACACACACATGAATACATATACTGTATATATCAATATATATGTAAAATATATACATATATAAACATATATGAATACCTAAATATCTTTGAGCCAAAGAAAACTTTTTTAGCATGGCAAAAATATGCATTATTTTCCCCAAAAATATTTCAAAGTGGAATATTTGATGTGAACTAATTGAAAAAAACAGCCTGCCTGGCAGCTTTGGTGTTATTAGTCGACATTGCAGTTTCTTCTCATTACATGTCATCCATTTGCTCTTTTTTATTTTGTTTTGTATTTTTAGAATGTGCTGCGGACCGCAAATGGCCCTCAGGCTGCACAAGATTTGATTTGTGAATAACTTATTATTCTGGTATAGCAGCAATTAATATCTTAAGATACCTGTAACACATTTCAAACTAATTTGTCATGTCAAAGAAAGAACAAACTCAATTTTGCATCCAAGTTTATTTTGAAATTCCCTACTCCCCCTGTACAAGAAAAAAAAAAGATTTCCCAGAAAGGCAGCAGTGAACTGTCAGTGATAGTACTTTTCTGGGGAAGGAAAATTATAATCACAGTGCGTCTTCTTTTAAATACCTCTACTGCCGTCATCTTTGGCTGGGTTTCGGCAGACAGCTTTCTGTCAAACCAAATTTATGGGAAGCAAACGTTTAAGTCAATAGAGCAGAGCTGTGGGCTTTACATTTTACAGTGCCAATGCAGGAATGTTCTGGACTGTATACATATTTTTCATGAACACAAAAAGAAAAATAAACAATAAAAATTGAAATAAAAATAACAAGTTTGTGTTCACAACACATCGTCTGGGGAGATAGCGACAGTATGTCAAATTTAATAAAATTGTATAGACAAAAAATAAATCTACAAAATGGAGCTAAGTAAATATTACACAACAGTAAACATGTTTTACTTTTTTTTCTTTTTCTTTTTTTTTTAAAACTCTTTTCTGTTGAGCCTCTACACAAAACCAAAGTTCTTGGTCTTAATGGCTAACAGGAGTTTCTGTTTAAGTATCTGTTTTGAAGAGTACAGTGGCACGTAGAGGCGCGAGATGCATGTATTTGCTGTAGGGAGGTGCTGGTCGTCTGGAGGCCGGATAGTAATGGAGGGCATAGGCTGAAAGCCCTCTTCGCTGGCTGGCAGGGAAGGGCTGGACGTCCAGAAGTATACCTGATGATCCGAAAATTTAAAATTTGCTACTGGGTCGAGGCAGGTGCAGAGGTCGTTTCACAAAGACCCAATCTTACCAGATCTTGCCGCTCAGTCATGCTCATCTTTTCAACGATAGACCAGAACCAGCGCTTAAACTGCAGTAGTTTGTCAGCATTTTCCCCTGTTAGAGAACCAGTTTTGGCTTAGTATAATACTGTCTTAACAAATAAGTATTGTATACTTAGATAATTAGCAGATGAAAATCTAAACATCTTAACAAATACGTATTGTATACTTAGATAATTAGCAGATGAAAATCTAGACAGCCATACCAGACTCATCATTGAAGGAGGTGAAGCTAATGAGCATCTGCACGTTGACCTCGCCGCAACCATTGACCAGCAACCTGAAGTCCTCAGCAGTCAGGTCTTCAAGGGCATTCTTAGGAAGAACATCCAGCAGACCCTTCCTCATTGCCTTGGATAGACATAAATCATAACGCTTGTGAGTACATGTTTCAATTAGAATACCGTACGTCAGGTGTGTTCACCGCCAAGAGAAAGTCGATGGACTCACGTGGAGAGGTTGCTCGGGCACCACCAACATTCTGTGCTCTGCATACTTTCGAACATACTCGTACACATTGAGGGGAGTTACTGGCATGTTGACCCCACCAGAAAGAAGCTCCACCTGAACCAAGAGGAACAGTCAATGTCATATACTGTGGACCCTCCAAAGTCGCACGTGGTACAATTTGTATCTTTTTTTGCTTTAAAGTTCATCTTGTGATTTAGATTGTAAATACAGTGGGACCTCGGTTTTACAAATCAGGTCCAAGTGGTCTGTAAAACCGTAACAACACTTTTCATAAAAAATAATTTGTTTTATCTATATCTACATACTATATTTATGACAACATATGTATACATTTACGAGTGTAGTGTTATGTAAAAGTCTATCATATCTAGATAAATAGCTATTACTACATTACCATCAGAACTGTATAAAGAAAGTTATAGTAACCTACAGTTAACATTTTAATTTAAAACCTCTGTTTCTTATTATTTATTCCAACTCATGATGCTGAATTGAAAGTGCGCTCAAATATGTATGCAGCTGTTTTCACACGTGATTAGCGATCCTAATGATTTACCGGTAAGTCTGCAATTTTCGGGGGACATTGCCAATACACTGTCACAAGGACTCGCGTGCGTGCGCACACAAGCAGACTTCATGCACACACACATGGCACATTTTCTTGCTAAGCAGCAGACTGAGGATCATAAATATGGGGGAAACCATGAAACGGTTTTCAATTTAATTTAAAAGGAGATGATTTGATATAGTGTTTTGAGTATTGACTGTATTGGCAGTTTAGGTCATTACCTGTCCAGCCCCTTCCTCTTTGCAGAGGTCAATAGCAAAGGCCAAGTCCATAGCAGCGAATACTGCGTCTGCTTCACCGGCCAGTGAATGGCGAATAAGCTGTCGCAGACTTTCGTACATGACAGGGTCGAAGAATGCAAAGTCGTGCCAGTTCACCTGCAACGTATGACAGCAGCTTTAAATACGGCCATTTTGTTACGATACATACTTGGAAGATGTTATTTCCTACCTTCCTTCCGAGCAAGACCTTGATAACGTGTCTGTTTAACGTTATTGGACAGAGCTCATTCTGAAGAAGACACAACCCTAATATCCTAAAATGAAAACAATTATGTTAAAAAAAAAACAACGCAAATGTTATGCTTGAGTAACAGAATCTCTTCTGTGACCAGCAATGATAGTTCATTACCTGCCGATGTTGCGGAAGCAGTTTAATCTGGCTTCTGTGTTCTTTCCGGGCCGAGGAGAGTAGAAGCCCCGCTTGCCAGGCTGATAGAAGAGTGGTGCGTTGTCATCCCCATCGTCTGGGTCATCGAGCTCCATGTCCACCACGCTGCGGGTTGAACCATGGCGCTTCCGGTTCTCCAGTTGCTATAGCCATACAAAATATACAATTATACACACAAAAAAAACAGGTTCAGGAATATAATTGTATGCTAACATTTGTTAGCCATGACTGTTTAAGGCTGGATTTATACTGTATGGCAGTGGTCCTCAACCACCGGGCCACGGCTCTATACCGGTCCGTGGACCGATTGGTCGCACAAGAAAATAAAAAAAATAAAAAAATAATAATTTGTATTTTATTTTATTAAATTAACATAAAAAACACAATATATACACTATATATCAATATAGATCAATACAGTCTGCAGGGATACAGTCCGTAAGCACACATGATTGTATTTCTTTATGACAAAAAAACAACAACAAAAAATAACCCCCCCCCGTCCGTCCGTGGGACAAATTTTCAAGCATTGACTGGTCCGCAGCTACAAAAAGGTTGGGGACCACTGCTGTATGGTATAAGAGGTAATAGTTGTTTTGCTACCAAGTGGCACAATTGGAATATGAGTCATGGCAGCACAAAGATTTAATAGTCTCAGGTCCAAATGTAAACAAAACATCTTATATAAATTGAATATCTGTCAATCTGGAGCCTGAACAGAAATCCATTTTACTTGATTGAATTATAGCGCCTCCAGTGCAATGACAAAGGTTATTCTATTATATTCTAGTACAAATATCAAGAAACAGATAAGATATTGGGTTTACTTGTGCTTTCTCTGGAGCTTCCAGAAGACCCAGATCCAGTATACTGTCAGCACCATTTTCCCTGTAGAAGACAATGGATAGAAGGAGTTCATGTTTGGTCACAGTGAACAGTGGTTAACATTTTGGAAATACTCAAATTAATAAATAAAAAACTAATGTTTAAGTTCTTTTACACGTAAATAAAATCTCACTAGACGCTCATTTGTAATGTTTTGGAGTTGAGTGTAATTCCCTTCCCTTTACAGGCCCCTTGCTGGAGTGCGCACACTGCTTTGGAGGCCAAAGCCTGTTTGTTTGTCGCATCACTTTGATTCTGCTACATTTCTGAAATTGGTCCAAATTTGAAGAATAGTTGCAGTCTCATTAGTTCTGATTTTGACTTTTGTATACTGTGGTTGCTGTCATTAATTACTTGACAGTGGAGTAGTTGCAATTATTAAGTGACATGTCGTCATGCAAACAAACATAGTCAAAGGCGTGCGAGTATGCTGCAGCTTTGACTTTTGGAATTTTTGAGTCCTCATATTTTATTTCCATTATGAATTGTGCCTACAGGTAATCTTTACCATTAACAACCTGCAAGAAGCGATTGTATACCTCAAGAAGGGGAAGTGATTAGTGTGCTGTGCTCACACTAGAAAAGAGTGGCAGACTTAAAGTGGTCAAATTATGATTTTTTTTCTTCTACATTTACCACTTCCTTAAAGTCTACATAAAAGTGGTCAAATTATGATTTTTTTCTTCTACATTTACCACTTCCTTAAAGTCTACATAACATGTAACAGTGATTATTTGGTGGTTTAGCATAGATTATAGGAATGCAACGATACTGTAGATATTGTGGTTGTGGTTTCAAAATCCTCACAATAATGCCGTGACATGTGACGGTATCAAAAACTTGGTGTAGTGTAGTTTTTTTTGGTACTTTTGCATTGGCTAGTCTGAAAAAGGACATCTCCCTTAATCCTCTGCGAAGCGCAGCGCAGGACTGGCAAGGTGGGGGTGTGGAACGCTGTAAAGG
Source organism: Entelurus aequoreus (assembly GCF_033978785.1). NCBI lineage: Eukaryota > Metazoa > Chordata > Actinopteri > Syngnathiformes > Syngnathidae > Entelurus > Entelurus aequoreus. Next base: position 61,285,494 of record NC_084741.1, on the reverse strand, counting down.
GGAGAAAAAGAGGAAGCCTGCAGGAGGCGCGTGCCCATAGCAGATAAAAATAATGTTTTTTTTGGATATTTCCTGAAAATATCAAAATACATTCATACATTTTTGAGTTATGTTGCCAAAAGAGACAACCTGGCGAAAACATAACCTCTTTGGCTAAGATAGTAAAGTCTGCGTACTGCAAAGGAAAGCGCACCACCTTCATCTCAAGCAATTCCAAGCAGACAGGCGGTCACAGCGCTCAGGAAAAGCACTCAGTGAAAGGCCGACATTGCACACCACGGGGAATAAGAGTAATATGGGAAGCTACTTGATAAACCATCACCCCGAAAATATATTGGAAGCAGCGAGGCTAAACATCAATTTGTAATGTATTTACATTATTAAAAGTGAAATTGGCAGCTAACTTTTCAGAGAAACAGCATTTTCCAAACACTAAAGTACATCTCAGAAAGTAAAACTCAAAAGACACTAAACTGAACATTGTTTTTTACACTTATTATGCTGGATGTTTACATTATCACTTTAGAGACACTCAACTATAAGTGTTTTTAAAAATATTTTCTTAAAACAATGGATGTTCTTGGACAATTCTTTGCACTTAAAATGTTTGTAGTAATATATATGATTACAAAATTTGAGCATTATGTTTTTGTTCAATTACAGTAAGTGTTTATCCTAAACATTCCTGCTAATTCATACTATGGCATTTTTACCAAGTCTTATTTAATTTGGACATATACCACAATAATATTGTACCGTGACGTTAATACCAAGACAATATCATACTGTGAGATTTTGATATTGTTACATCCCTAATAGATTTTGTTTTACAGAATATCTTCAAACTACTTTCTGACTGTCTCTTTAGGATGCGTAATTTTGTGGGCGGTCTTGTTTACGTGGCTCCGCATCGACTGTCTTCTCCCCGTCATCCACGCTGTAGTTTTTAGTGTTTCCATATGGCATCTACTTGTAGATATAAGTTAAAACTAAGGCTGTACGGTATACCGGTACAAATAAAGCACTGCAATATGAATTAAAAATGGTACTATACTGCTTCTGAAAAATACTGGTATTTTTTCCTCCGCCGGGTACAATGCTGGTAAAAACAAGTAGGGGAGTGTGGAGATAGAAAAGGAAGAATGGATGCATTTTGGCTTAAAAACTAACGATAAAGTTGAAGCCATAAACACTGAAGCACCACTCTGCAAGAGGTGCTTAGCTCTTGCTCTTGTTAACTAGCTATCATATAACGTCCATCCGCAGTCGGTAGTGTTTTAGCTACTTCTAAATCAATAATCCTCGCCATCATGGCGACACAAACTACGTTTCTTACAAATATCATCCCTGCAGGACAAGAAATAGCTAAACATGCTTCACCACACTGTAGGAGGATACAATAGCTAACAGCAAGCTAGCGCTCCTGAATATAAACAAATGCCATGAGTGGGTCTACATACAGACATCGACTGTAACGACACCAAGTACAAGAGCCATATATAGTTGATACTACAATGATTACGTCGATATTTTTATTATCACAAAATCTTTTATCTTTCTCATTGTTTATAAACCCATTAATTCAATCCCAGGACACAGGAGAACTTTAATTATGACCAATGTAAGACCCTATAACTACTTGGTATTCGATTTATACCTAAATTTATAGTATCAACCAAGACTTATGTAAAGGATCAAAGAGAAGAATAACTGATAATTTCATTTGAACAGAAGTATAGATAGAACATGTTAAAATAAAAAGTAAGCAGATATTAACAGTAAATGAACAAGTAGAATCAATTTTCTACCGCTTGTCGCTCATAATTTTGACAAAATAATACAATCATAAAATTACAATATGTTACTGCATACATCAGCAGCCAATTACGAGCCTTTGTTTGCTTACTAACTACTAAAAGAGAAGTTGTCTGGTATGTTTACTATCTTATTTTTGCCAAAATTCGTATTTGATTGCAATAGGAAATGTATGTTTAATGTATCATAAATGTATGTATCATGTATAATTTTTTGTTCAAATAAAGCCAATAATAAAATGCTTTGTGGGGCACTTTATTTTGTATCCAATGTATCGAAATACATTTTGGTACCGGTACCAAAATTTTAATATTGGAACAACTCTAGTTAGAAATATATGGTACTTTATATTATACATAGCAACAGCGAAGGATATTTGTTTTGCCATTGAGTGCAGTGACAATGAGGTTGCAATGAGGATATTACACATCCAGTTTGCACCCTTTGGTAGAAGAAAAGAGGTATGTGGCTTCAACTGTTAGGGGTATGTCATTTATTCCACTTTAATGAGCTACAAGTGTTTGTGATGCTTTAATTTAATGATAAATTACACAACATAAATACAATAATCTCACTGAGAGGAGATTTCCATCATAAATAAAGCACAATTGAAATGTTTCAAGTCATATTCGTTAAACAAATATCTCACCTCTTTTTGTCAGTAGTTTTCATAGTGATGAAAGTTGGAGACCTGCTCTATCATAAAGCTGATTGATTGATTGAGACTTTTATTAGTAGGTTGCACAGTGAAGTACATATTCCGTACAATTGACCACTAAATGGTAACACCCGAATAAGTTTTTTAACTTGTTTAAGTCGGGGTCCAGCTGCACAATGAATGTATTCTGTTTTAAGTTAAGCAGGACACACCCCTGTTAAAGAAATATGTTTATTTTTTATAAAGTTAAGCAGGAAATATTTCTATTTAAGACAAAAAAACAAAAAATGTGCACTTAATTCTTACTGTACTTACTGTCACCAAGTTTTGAACAAATCAATGATATGCAGTTCAGTAAAACATTTAGAAAACATTCCCATATGACATTCTGACTACAAAATTGCATTTGTTTACAAATAGTTTTTTTTTTTAATAAGAAAATGTTATTTATGCAAGCAAATAACCTGTGATTAATCACAGAATTAGAGTGTGATTTATCTGATTAAAAAATTAATCGTTTGACAGCCATCGTATAGTGCTGTCAAACAATTAAAATATTTAATCGCGATAATTGCATTGTTCAGTCAACTCAAAATTAATCGTGATTAATACGATACAATTTTGCATCATTAGTAAGTGTACCCTAGACAGATAATTTTCAAGTTTTAACACAATGACTGGACAAATAATTTGCTTTAACAAAATGTGTTTTAAACATTATGCTTTTTAAACGGCTCAAAACAAAAAAGACAAACACGCTTTTTTTGAAAAAATGCAGTGCCTTGGCGTGTCTTGCCAGATTTTGTATTTTGTTGGAATATTAAATTTGTATTCCTACTTTAGAAGCACTTGCATTAATTGGCGGAGCAGTTTCATGCATTAATAACACAAAATGTAGATTTTTACGATCATGCTTTGATTATTAAAGATGTTTGCTAATGTAATGTGATATTTCTACCTGAATAAATGCTGATATTCTGTACATCACATGTTGTACAAGTTAATGGTCTTCATATAGCTGCATGGCAATGTTTTAACCTTTTCTATTTATCAATAAAATGTAATATTCAGCCTGCTAATCATTCTGTAATTGAGGACTCGACCACGACATGTTATAACATATTATATAACCTCTCAGGCTGGCTGCTGTAATCTAACTCTGCCCACTCTGCTTTTTGCCTTGTCTGCTTCTGGAGCTGATGTGACATAGATTACCGTAATAACCCGTATCTCACTCAATGGTGCAGATTCCAGCCATTGGAATACTCTCTATAGTTCAAGACTTACTTTAATTTGAAAAATGCACTGCACATCATATTGGCGGCTCCAGTTTCAATGGTAAAGGTTTTAAAAAAATAATTTGGAGACGCCAGGAGGGCCAGGTTGAAAAGCTTAACGGGCCACACATGGCACTCGGGCAGTAAATTGCCCATGCCTGCCTTAAGTGATAGTAATGTTTTTTGAGAGAGAGAGAAAAAAAAAAGAATAAGTAAAATATAAACAACCAACTAAAAAGTATGTGATGTAATACAGTGAGTGCTGGTTGCTAGGCTTAGCTGGTCTGCTAAATGTATTCTAACCTTCCATGTGCAATGAGCAGCTCCATAGCCTCTTCTACTCTGGCTCTGAGAGAATCCTCACTGGCCAACAGCAGCAATAGTTGCGCAGGGGACAGCTCCAGCAACATGCCTGTAATTTTACTAGCAAAAGCCTGCAAAGACAGAACAGCAAGTCTTAGTATAGTCTACGAGTCATCATATGAAAATAAAGGCACACAAATGAGTTTAATACATTAAGCTTTCACGTCCTTGTTGATAAACTACTGTCAAATGAATTGCATTAACTAAACATAGTTCTTCTAAAGCGGTGTGCCGTGAGAGATCAAGGTGAATTGTGGGAAATTATCAAATGTATTTAAATAACGTATCTTTGTTCATTTTGTTATGTTCCTTAATATAAGCATGTTTCGAATCAACTGAACTATTACCATCACCATAAATGAACACAAGCGCTTATACCCTACCGGTTGCATTGCATGAACACGCGGATAGAGTCTTTCTCCCAAGGCTTGTCTGTGGGCAGGCAGGGGGTCTGGCTCATCACTGGGGTTGCCCTCAGATGATGGCCTGAACGGCCTTGTGTCTATGGACAGTTGTCTCCGAGAGTCTCTGGAAAATACCAAGACAGACAATACATTGACAGTATTATCTAGCAAAAGCCACATTGTTGGCTTATTTAAAAAGAGGAACATATATAGTTGGGAGTTCACCTGTCTCGATCCCTCCTGGATCCAGCCCTTAGACCTCCACTTCTCCTTTCCCTTTCCCGGTCTCTGTTTCTCAAACGCTGCATTAGGTCTACATAACACACAAAAGGTTTACTTTGAAGTATGTTTTCATTTGAAATCTTAAATTAAATTATCAGTTTGCAAGATTGAAGTCAAGTTCCAAAAATACAGTATAGTTTCTTTGTAATTTCATACTTGAATTGTAATCGTGATGACACGTACTGCTGGCCTGCATGCCCTTGCTGACACTCTGGACGCAGTCCAAATTGGGAAGCTTGTCATTAGAAAGGAGTGCCAGCGCAATGGCTGTGTAGAAGCTGCGGGCCACACCACTGCCCTCGCCAGGCTCATCTTTAAAGGTGACTTTTACTCTGTGTACAGCCATCGGGGTGGTAGTGCAGCGTCTGCCAAAGTGAGTGTTGAGCTGACGCATGGTCTGTTGTATTAGTTGGTCTCTATCCCGATCAACTTCCAAGGCCAAGTCTCGGGATTGCAGATTTCTTAACTTCTCCATTTCTCGACGGAACTTTGATTCTTTCACCTCAAAGCCACCAAGCTCAGTGAGGATCTAAAAAAAGAAAGAAACAAAAAAGGAAAAGACACACATGATTAACTTGGAAAGTTACACTGAATGACCACAACTTTATGACTACTGGTACAAACTATTGAACATTTCTGACTTTACAAAATATGAAAATGTCTAGTTTTGACACTCTCAAGACGTGTATATTGTTGTATACATTTTTGCTCTTTTACTTGGCTAAATAACGAGACCCAAATATTACAAAAATTACCGATCCTGGCTCAGCTCCAACATCCTCCATGAAGACACGACCAAAAAGTTCCAATGAAAGACGCCAGCGTCCAAGCAGCATGTCATGTGAGATCATCATCCCCATGAAACTACAGTGAGGTCTGCACACAGTAAGGCAACAAGGGGCATCAACGTTTAGTCAATTACCATATAATAAATACATTAAATCTTACTACGTGGAATAGCTAGTTATCATTAAGGGTGTCCCAGTCCGATACCAGCAAAATTACATCGGCTTATATCTAAAATTTCATATAAGTGTTTCGACTTGTGCAAAGCTCGACAGACAGTTAACATCTAAATGTTCTCCAATGAGCACACAAGGCTGGTTCTTTCTTGTGTTTTAGTGAGGTCATTTACAGAAGATAAACATTGTAGGCTATAGACAAATTGGAGGTAGCAACTACACAGCAGCTAAGCTGACAATAGCACACAATCTAAACATTTGTAATGACAATATTGCAGTCTAATACACCACATTTGTCAATAAAAGAAGTGTCAGTTATTGATGCATATTAAGAGCACAGACCACCACGCCCTACCTCCTAATAGCAAAAAGATACAAATCACCCCCATAGTTTAATCACTTGTTCCATATCCCATTTCTGACATTTCCTGAAAGTTTATTCAAAATGTGTCCATAGCTTTTTGAGGTATTTTTAGCAGAGCCAATTACATTTTGTGAAGCCTCTTGTCAGTCATTGACTGTCTTTATCTGTGTGTGTGGAGGCAGGGCCACAAGCATACACACACACTAGGGTTGTACGGTATACCGGTACTAATAAAGTACCGCAATACAAATTATTTGAAATTTGTACTACATTGCCTTAGAAAAATACCAGTAGTTCTTTCATCTGAATGCCGCTTTGCGGTGGTGACTACAGAGCGTAGCGCATGTTGAGTGTGTCAAAACGCACACACTATGGCCATACAAGCAATAACATATTGGAGAGGAAGAATGGCAAAAAAAAAACGACAATTCTATTAAGTCAATAAAGAGGGTGTGTGAAGTGCAATATGGATGTATATGGGCTTCAAAACTAACTAAGGTGATTCCTTAAACAGGGGGGCGCCCTGCTGCAAGTGCTGCTTTAAAACACGCTTCGCCAAATGTGGCGATTAGTATTATCATCGTTGCCTAGGTAAACATTTAAATAATAAGCATTCAGAGCTGCACAAGGAGTTATAAAGAGTGACAGGTAATAATGTAGTTGTTACAGCCGTCCTGCTCCGGTCCAGACCGTAGTCGAGGAGCCCAGGGCAGACACTCCTTCCAATGAGTATGCTGAGCTCCGCTTTCGGGTCAGAATGACGAGGCCATTGATTCGTGACAATATGGTTGCTTTATTATTAGTTTTGCAGGACAAAACCGGACCCGTTCATCATTCTACTGCGCAGTGTACTCATCTCTCTCTTTACTTGCACACTCACTGACGTCACTCAGGCAACCCATTGCCATTCTCGCAAAAACACATACACTACTCTCAGCTCCCCTACTGTACACATGTAGATACGTAGACACGCACACAGCTGCTTGGCTTGATGCCAAATATTAGCAGAGTTAAGACCGTCCATCTACCGTCAACTAATGCAGGTTAAATGACTGCAATTTGGAACAAATTTACTACAATTGGTTTTATCTTTAACAAATGTGTGTTTTACCTGCTACATGTCCTATCTGTACATTTATCCATTGTTTTATTTTTAGTATTTACAAATAATTGTATTTTTTTTAAAGCACAGACCAGGCGTGGCAACCATAAATCATGAAGCATTTAATATGTCCAAAGCTTTTTATTATATTCTAATCTAATCCTTGATTATGGCAGACTATATGTAATATGGAAAATTGTAAATTGTTCTTTGAGTGCAACAAGAAAAGCCCAATGTGTTTAATGCCCTTTAATTTATATTTTACCTTGTAAAATTGTTATTGGAGTGTAATAGGAAACATATGTTATTGTATTGTAAGATTTTCTGTTAAAATAAAACCAATTTTGATATTATTCGTAGTTCCCTTTATTTGGAAATGTATCGATATACATTTTGGTATCGGACCAACCCTAACACACACACAGAAGTTGAAGCTCATAATGTTAACGTCAGAACTCAGTTGAAATTATCCGGATCAGCACAAAACAAAATGACTTGCTCTTTATCCCATTTCGCACATTTCCTGAAATTTCGATGAAAATAACTTGCGTAACTTTTTATTTTTCTATAGGTGAATGAAATCAAATCTGCCCAGATCTTATTTTGTTATTTTGCTAACTGACTGGCAGACAAACCAATGGAAACTATCACATGACCTCTGGGTGGCGGTAAGGTACGTGCCCACATCATTCAACCTACTGTATCATGGGCTTAACTTAATTAAATATTTTGTCCACTAAATCTCCCCAAAAAACTCCACAATTATCAATCCATTTCAATTTAAAAATATAAATCCATTCCAATGGTTATTATTAAACAGTAAGTGTTTTCATACCTACTATTGTTCTGAGTAATTTCACTTAATCAAGCCCTTTCTATCATTCCACGCTACAAAGTATAACTTGTGCTGATATTGTACTGGTAAATATCTGTATCGTATCGGAAATGAAAACGTATCAGGACACCTCTAAGTATTATTACAGCGTTAGCATTACACAGACATTTTAACGTTGGTATGTCCCTGAATAGTGACAATTAAACAATGTCAATGTTTTGCACATTAATTATATTTAGTTAGCAAACTGTTTGCAACCTGAATGACGGGAGAGGAGGTCCATCACTTTCAGTGAGGCCAATCTCAGCTAGCAGGCTGCTCTTCAGCTGAGCAGCAAGGTCATGGGGTGAAGGACCAGCTTTTGAGGCTTCTATTTCCTGGTTTGCTAGTGGTTGGTCCTCAGAGCTTTGCTGAGAAGTCTCCATACTCATTACATTCTTCAGGTTGGCCGAGTAAGACATCTTAGTGGGAAGGACCTGTGGTTAATGGAAATCAAATTCAGGTCAACATTCTGTAGGTGTCAAAATAACAGAGTTAGGATGAAAGAATGGAAATGGTTACACAGCACACAAAATAATTAAGCTGCAGAAGCTGTATTCTAATATTCATTTGAATTGTGAGCAACACCACTAATCATATCCATTAGTCTTTCTAGCCAACATTCCTAATGCTTTACTAGAGCAATGAGCATAAGAGAAAGGAAATTATTTCCATTACATGTAACTATTAGAACACAGCTACAACCATATTTTTGAATGAAGATGGGTGGTATACCTGTGAGGGGGAGGGTAGAGAGGAGCCCAAGTTTACCTCCAGGCAGTTCCTGTCTGCGCTTGCCTCAGCCAGGCCTTTAGTTGCCAGGTAAGAAGATGAGTACAAACCCTGAGAGGGTCGCCCAAACAGATCCTCCTTCCTCGCATTAGGCTGAAAAAGTAGTAGTGTAACAAAAACATATGTAACTACAAATGGAAAATACCTTAATGGTGTACACAAAATCACAAACTGTAGCCCCAAAACTTGAACAAATTAGTTTCTTAACTTCATTTGGGGCTATTTCTGATGTCCCAAAGAATGAAGGCAGCATGATAAGCATTGAACCAAACACGGAACTTTGAGGTTAGGTTTCAATGCAAAACAAGAAAGCTGAATGCAATGCATGTTTGCAAAGCTGCTATACAGAGAGGCGGAACGTCGTGGACTACAATACAAATACAGATTCATTTAGTGACCTCTGCTGCAGATGTAATCCCAGCGTCTATGTTTTAAACTACTTGCTCGTCCAGCAGATACCAGCAATGACAGCGGCATCAAAAACAGTGAAAACCAGCTACTCCAACTGTTATGAGGCAATTCATCATTAATAGTAAACTCTTGAAGCTGTTGCCACTTCAGTGGATGCTGGAAAAAATAGGGACAGGTAAGGCTTTTTTGTTGTTGCACAGCTAGCCTACTTCATTTGTGCTGTTTATAAATGTATACATTCCTATAAAAGGATATGCAGATCGATCGGCCACCGGATGGTATCGGCCTATTATTGGAAAAAAGTGTGAATAAGGCATTAATTGGCTAAGTAATGCTTTTCAATGCTGATCACAAACACCGATCCTCTCTGGCTGAGAGGCGGCGAGCAGCTAAATAAGTGTCTCCATACACATTGTGCAGCCGCTGTCCTAGACTAATAATCACCTTCATTACGGTGAATAAACAGCCTCTTAGTATCTTAAGTACCATTATCAAGTATCATTATCACTGCAGGACAAGGCTAAATATGTTACACAGAGCAAGCCAGGAGTACAGCCCTTTGAGACACTTGTGATTTAGGGCTATATAAATAAACATTGATTGATTGATTGATATAATAGCTAAGCTAGGCTAGCTTTAAATGACACCAATAACTAAGTACTTAGTAAACTTTAAGAATTGTTTATGGAACCATGTTACAGCAGAAAAAAAGCAATTACTTTAAATTAACAAATATATTAATAAGAGGATAATATAAAAACAACAACTGTTGGTGTGTCAGCATTGTTGCAGTCAGTACACAAGTAAATTAAAGTACCAATGATTGTCACACACACACACACACACACACACACACACACACACACACACACACACACACACACACACACACACACACACACACACACACACACACACACACACACACACACACACACACACACACACACACACACACACACACACACACACACACACACACACACACACACTAGGTGTGGTGAGATTATCCTCTGCATTCGACCCATCACCCTCACCCCCTGGGAGGTGAGGGGAGCAGCAGCGGTGGCTGCACCCAGGAATAATTTTTGGTGATTTAACCCCCAATTCCAACCCTTGATGGTGAGTGCCAAGCAGGGAGGTAATGTGTCCCTATTTTATAGTCTTTGGTATGACTCGGCTGGGGTTTGAACTCACGACCTACCGATCTCAGGGCGGACACTAACCACTAGGCCACTGAGGTGGATTCAAAAATTAGTGGTGTCAATATCAAGGGTAGTATCAGTATATTTATTTTCTCAAACAATATTTTAATTGTTTTTGTTAATGTTTACAAAAGGTGGAAATAATTCCATGGACACAGGAGGGCAAAAACCAAAGAGTTTAAATGAGTCGCAGACAGTAGTTTTTGTTTAGTTATTGAGTACTATTGACTTTGTTTCGCTTAAACAATTGCATGTAATAAAAGAGAATAAGTAACTAGTTTAGATACTGTGTTGATTATTGTTAAACTTTCAATAGCACTCACCATAAAGAAATAAAAAAATGTACTGTTAATGCATGTAATTGTATCTCACTCATTGTTGATCGGAATCGACAGCACAAAACCTATACCTAATTCCTACATATCATTCTTGCGTGTTGAGAGGCTTATTACACCCTCATATGAAACAAAAATTATAATGATTAATGATATTGAAGCAAACACTCTGTAGTGATGGTATCAGAATAGTATTGGTCTCGGCTATTATCCAAATTCAGGTACAATGTTAGATTGGATCAGAGAAGAAAAAAGTGGATCAATGCATCCCAAGTGACGTCACATTACACACTTAGTTTAAATACTTTTATTTTCAAGTAATATTCTAAAAGGTGACTACCTTCCACCAAAGTCACAGACTAAGTTTCCATGCACGGAATTAGAGTTCTCAAATAGCTGTAGTTAATTTATTTTGTATTTTCACACTTAAATGTGAACTCCCAATAGACACTCTAGTGCAACTATTGGTCATATGCCATGTGCCTACCGCACACTGGGGGTGGGGTGGGGTGGGGTGGGGGGGGGGGGGGGCGCCTATTTCCTTTTCCATAATGTATTGCTTCTCAGATTGAGCTATGATGTCACACTTAACAAGTTATCTCATCACAAGTCAACAGCCCAGCTCTTGTTTTAACTGATGCCCACTGTAATATTGGCACAGATTAGAAATATGAAGTTCTCAGATTGAGCTATAATGTCACACTTAACAAGTTATCTCATCACAAGTCAACAGCCCAGCTCTTGTTTTAACTGATGCCCGCTGTAATATTGGCACAGATTAGAAATATGAAGTCTCTTATGGCTATGTTGATGTTAAATAGCAGACAACATCAAAAAATGGTCTTAGATTGCGCTACGAACATGACACTACTACCAAGAATGACTCGGAGCAGTTATGTGTCCAAAGCAAAAAAAAAGACTGGCAGGGGAAGAGTTGTTTAAGAAATTTTTGGACAGAGAATGGAAAGAAAACTTTAAAATGTCTCAGAGTTCATTCAAAATGCTCTGTGGTTTGATAGATGGAGTTTTACAACCAAAGGAAAATACAGTTTGTGCCCCAATACCACTCCAGAAAGTTGCTATTGGTGTGGACAAGCTTGCCAATTGTGCGAGATATTGCTCACCAGTTTGGAGTGCACTAATGCAGCGTGAAGAGGTTTGTGTACACTTTATCCTTTGCTTTGTAATATACCTGCTTCATTCTCTTCCTTCTTACTCGTCTTTAGTTCAGGAGTCCGAATGAAGCCAGTAGAATGCTTCTTTGAGCCAAATTATTGGAGAAATCCGACTAATTTAGTGCATGGAAACATAGTTTCTGGTTAGATACTTGTGTCTTAACTTAAGTATTGATTTCAAGTGCTTTATACAAGACTGCTTATGACCTTGCAGCTACAACTCTCACCTGCAGGAGGTGGGGCTGGTCTGCTAGTGGTATAGCCTCAGCCAAAGGAACATCAAAGGGGTTGGGTGGAATGCAGCCCAAGAAAGTCATGGAGTCCGAGCGACGGAAGAAAGGGTGATTTTGACCGGTTTCAGCAGGAGCAGCATCTTCGTCTTTGTCTTGTAGAGTCGAACCTGCAGTGAGACAAAGAAAGACACTGTTAAACACAAATTGAACACTGATTTTAAATGTAGCAGTCATCGAGCATACTTTGATTGGTGTCCTCATCATTTTCATGTTCTGAATCCTCATTGTCCAAACCCAATTCCAAAATCTCTCGATTCCTAGGAAAAGATTAATATGAACAGGAAATGTGTCAAAGTTAGGTAACTTTTCTTTAATGGTTAAAAAAAGACCCCTATAGAGCAAGTGCATACCATAAAGTAATGACACCTTTTTAAAAATGAATTTTATATTTTTTGTAAACAATTTTGTTTTTTGTATATAATATTTTACAGTGAAAACTCGATTTACGATCCCCTCTATTTACAAATGCGCAAATCCTTCATTCAGTCATTCATTTTGTGTCATGCCTGTAGGCACAAAGGAGGGCGCTGCATTTTTGGAGAGGCAGAGCCCTCCACGTCACTTGCTGCCCAGCACACTACTGGTCACTCCTCAGCGCTTCAGCCTTTGTGCCTTTTGTGTGTTTTTCCCTTTTTAAAAGTTTTGTCTATTTTGCTACAGTGCATCCTGAAAGTATTCACAGTGCTTCACTTTTTCTACATGTTATGTTACAGCCTAGTACCAGAATGGAATACATTCGTCAGTGCACAGCCATTTTCAGATTTCTCCAGAGAAATCGGATTCAAATCTGGGCTCTGGCTGGGCCACGCAGGAGCACTTATAGAGTTGTCCTGAAGCCATTCCTTTGACATCTTGGTTGTGTGCTTAAGGTTGTTGTCCTGCTAAAAGATATATGTTACCCCAGTCTGAGTTCAAGAGCACTGTGGAGACTATTTTCATCCATGATGTGTCTCTACATTGCTGCATTCATCTTTTCCTGTATCCTGACTCGTCTCTGAGTACCCGCCGCTGAAAAAACATCCTCACAGCATGCTGCTGCCACCACCATGCTTCACTGTAGGAAAGGTATCGGCTTGGTGATGAGTGGTGCCTGGTTTCCTCCAAACATGGTGCCTGGCATTCACGCCAAAGAGTTCATTCGTTATCTCATAAGACCAGAGAATTTTTTTTCTCAGGTGCATTTTGGCAAACTTTTACAAAGGAATGGCTTCTTTCTGGCCGCTATAACATACAGGCCTGATTGGTGGATTGCTGCAGAGATGGTTGTCCTTCTGTAAAGTTGTCCTCTCTCCACAGAAAAATGCTGTAGCTCTGACATTGTGACCATCGGGTTCTTGGTCACATCCCTGATTGGGGCTCTTCTCACCCAATCGCTCAGTTTAGACGGCCGGCCAGCTCTAGGAAGAGTCATGGTGGTTCTAAATTTCTTACATTTACGGATATCTGCTGCCTTGAAGGCAGCAGATATTTTTTTGTACCCTTCCCTAAATTTGTGCTTCGAGACAATCCTGTCTCGGAGATCTAAAGACAATTCCTTCAACTTAATTTTTGGTTTATGCTCTGCAATGCACTGTTAAGTGTGGGACTTTGTATACAGTATGGACAGGTATCTGCCTTTCCAAATCATGTCCAACTAAACTCCTGTCCAACTAAAGTCCACAGGTGGACTTCAATTAAGCTTTAGGAACATCTCAAGGATGATGAGTTGAAACAGGATGCCCCTGAGCTCACTTTTGAGCTTCATGGCAAAAGCAGTTAATACTTGTGTAGATGTGATTTTTTTTTTTTTAATTATTTTTATTAACTTTGCAAAACTTTCTAAAAACGTTTTCATATTGTCATTATGGGTCTATTGTGTATAGAATTCTGATGGCAAAATAAATGTATTCAATTTCAGAAAAAGGCTGTAACATTACAAAATGTAGAAAAAGTGAAGCATTGTGAATACTTTCAAGATGCATTATGAGTCACAAAAAGACAACAGATCAGCGTGGAAAGGAGGTAATCGCTGCGGAATAAAAAAATTAAAATAAAGACTTTTAGGAGAACATTAATGGCACTCACAAGTATGGAGACTTGACAAAGCAGGCTTTGTACCACAGCAAGTTTGAATTGGACTTTTCTGGAAAAAGATGCACGCCTCAGCACTCCGTTCTACTTGTCTGTGCTCCTTTCTAGCCAACTACTCCTTCGCCGACAATGGATAGTAAGTGGATTTTTATTTTTTAATTGTTTATTATTGTAGCTATATCGTTGTTAAAGTTTAGGGATTTTTGTGATTTCTGATCATTTGTGTGGGCACATACGTGTGTGTGTGTGCGCATATTGACAGAGCAGCACATACAGCAGCTTGTGGTTTGGGCTTGTTAATAAAGAGAAAGTTGATCTATCTATCACCCCTTTGTTATGTTTGTTTAATATAGAGTACTGTATAGCACTTTATATTGTGTTAAATGTATACAAACCTTCAATAAAATGTGGACTTAAGTCAAGGCCGGAACCCATTTTGCATATTTACATGGTTTCCTATGGAAAAATTTGCTTCACTATACAAACTTTGCAATTTATGAACTCTGGGAACCAATTAAGTTCGTAAATCGAGGTCCCACTGTATATAAATATATAATTATTTTACTCTGTTATTTGAGACCTAGTTGCTAAAATGAAGCGACAAATATCAAACAAGATTTGCCAATAGGGCTGCTAAAAATCTGGTGCCAAAAAGGTTAACGGGGAAGCTAAATTAAACATTACAGCTACTACTAAAATTTTGGGTTACTTTCTTCTCCACATTGAATTCAGGTTTGTTTATTCATCATAGTGAGTTCAAATTAAAATGAACTAGACAAATCTTTCCACACTGGTATGGGAGACAACGTTACTCGGAAGCCAAGTGTGTGACGGCTATGCGATTGTGAATCAAAAAGCAAATGTGAGGCATGATATGCCCAGTTACCTCTTTCTATCCATCTGTGGGGTCTCCAGAGTGGTCTGCTGGTTCATGGCCTTAATCCAGTAGATTAGGGCCTGGAAAACATAGGCTACATGTTTCAGCGAGCAAACATCTAGCACTGGAAGCACATCTGAGTGCTCATCATTGTGGGAGCGCATGAGTGATAAGGCATAGTTTAGGAAGTCGCCTCGTGCAGACATCATGCCTTGGCGAGCTGTCAGCAGAGTGGCTGCTCTTCTGAAAAACAAAACAAGTGAGCCTCCTTTATATTTCACAAACCATTACACAGCTACATAAATAATTCCAAGGATGAGAATAGAATAAGGCTACTGTTTTTTTTTTTTGTACCTGCGGCCTTCTAGGGTGCGGAGGTTGGCCTCCTCCCGAGCAGTCATGCGTTCCCTGCGTGCTGAATGTTGAGAGGCGTGAAGCGGGTGACTAGGGTGACCAGGGTCTCCAGCAGATGACAATGCAGACCCATATCTCAACTGAGCCTCTGTGGAATCCATGATGGACACCATCCAGTTCCAGGTGGGTATTAACTTTTCCTCAACATAGTTCTGATTCAACAATAAAAAAATTGTACAATTTATAGAGCAGAACAGATCAAAAAGCTCAAGTAGCGAAAAACCTTCTGAAATGAAAGAATAACCAGGGTCTACCAAAACAAATATGATACTGATTAAACCAGTCTATATTGTGTCCTGTAATATGATGTGGTCAAAAATACTTAAAAAACATGAGGCACTTTACATAAATGTATTTCAAAAATTTCTATAGATCACCTGCAGGTTGACCGCATCCTGATAGGTAAGCTTCACAGAGGCAGGATACTGTGAGTAGACAAGGTGGTTGTACTTTGGAATCAAACTCATAAGGTCTGAGATCTGTCTGATGACAATACTGTAGGCCCGAGCTAGGCTGCTGGCAGATGTCAGATAGCTGCTGGAGTTGCTGGCCTCCAGAGCAGCAGCAGCTGCAGCAGCGCTAGAGGTGATTGCACTTGAGCGACGCAAGTTTGTTGGATCAATATATATGAGGCCAGTTGAGCTCGCTGTCAAAATAAAGACAAATATTATAGCCATTTGTGTTTGTTACGCAAGCGCAAAAATGCATTTGGCTAAAGAAGGGAAGAAATATCCACTGACCAGCTGATGCTGATGAACTGGGAGGAGCACTTCCAGCAGCCCTTTGGTTGTGAGTGTTTCTAACTGCCCATTGCATGGATCGAGGAGCCTGAGCTGCACTATTGGCATGGGACGCATTAGTTGTCCTTTCCAGCGGTTCATCGAACAGAAATGTTTCTGGGTCGACATCATCGCTTTGACTACTGCTGCTGTCAGAGTCACTGGAGTCATTGGACTGGGAGTCATCCTCTGAAAAGAAGGCAGGGACACTGCTTGCACCTTTAAAAACAATACACAGACAACAGGAAGTTATTGCTTATTTGCATCACTGTTTCTTTGTATTTCAAGTCAACTGTATGCATTTGGAAAAGTCACTTTTGCCCTGTCATCTCTATCTGTATAAAAGATCAAACAAAAATAAGATATGTGAAAGATACTCTACTCCCCGTAAATGAAACACATTGGGTATTCAGCTGGGAACCATTTTATCTGCTTTATCATTAGGTGTCAAAACATCCCACAACCAAAATGCTGACAAAAGCACTAGCATCTTTGAGAGGAGTGAATTAGTCAGCAATTTAAAAAGATACACCACAATGAAGCAGGTGATTTAAGAGAAATGTTGAAATCCCTTTCCATGAAAAAAGCTTATTTAGATGAGTCATTAATAAATACCAACCTGCTTCAGAACCAGCTGTGGCTGCTGTAACAACGCTCCTGCGGCCACTAGCATTATCTTGATTGCTGTGGTTGCTTTCACTATCGCTCTCCGTTTCTGCAGCTGCGAGAAGATCAAGTTCCATATCACTCCCTAAAAGAGACAAACATACAAAAAAATGCTTAAATTCTCTTTAGGTTATAGTTCCCAATTTGACTGTCAAGAAAAAGTCAGCGCCACACCATCTTCATCATGCTCATCATGCTGTCCTTCTGCCTCAGCATTTTCCTCTCCCTGCTCTTCTTGATCATCATGGTGGTCTTCCTCGCCCGCTACTCCCTCCACCACTTCAACCTGAGAGATAATCATTCATCACAGTTAAGTATTTCAACAGTTTCCATTCTTGGAGCCAACATGCAGTGAAATTAATTGGATATTCTGTTAAATGAGGCCTTAATGAACCTCTTCCACATCTGCTGATACGATGTCATCCTGTTCTTCATCTCTTCCTCTGACAGGCTGGGACTGGCCACTGTGCCGAGGTTGGGGGTTCCTGATGATATAAGAAGCGGTCGTCTGACTGGAACTTGGGAAAAAAGGAAAACATCTACTAAAATATTTTTGGGTGGTTTCATTGTCAAAACAGCTGGATTAGGAATGGGCAATATGGCCCAAAATTTATTTTACAATATATTGCAAAAACGATATGTATCACTGTAAACGGGTTACAAAGACTTAAATAATTAATATGCTAATACTGATATTACATTTTTTGTAAGACCAATGATTGATTACATTTTTCATCAAAATTACATTGAGACAAAAACACAGGAAGAGGTGTAACAATATCAATTACATTTTTTAATTATTTGCTACTATTGGCTCTGATTTAAACCTGTGTTTTTTTGCCCTAAAGGTGCTGCTTTGTCCAGGGACTTATTTCCTGAGTTAGTAAACAAAAACAAAAAAAACGACAAAATATTTTTTGACAATAAAAAATATTACTTTAACCACTGAAGTATTGGCCAAATACTGATACTATACTTGGTATCGTTACCGTCAATACTTGTATAGCTCACCAACCTGTTAAGAGTTAAGCTCTAGCTCAGCAGTTAGCATATCATCCTACTCTGTGTAGTGTAGCATGTTTAGCTATACCTTTCTCCTCAGTGATATGACATGTAACAAACATTTATTTGCCGCAATTGATACAAGGATTAGTGAATTGGAAGCAACTTCATACTGTGGAGGCACGTTTGCCGCTGGCTAGCTAGCAGGAATGCTACAAAGCGTTGAGGACGCTGTCAAATTTGTGAGACACAGCTAGTATGTGTCAACAAAATGCAATATCACAATATAACGTTAGTATTTACAACTATTGTCAGCCAATTTTATATCGTTTATACCGTCTATATCACCCCACCCTACAACATATGTCAGGAATAATTAATTTACACATAACACTTTGTTTGCAGAAAACGTACTTGCTGGACTGATCCGGTGAAGGTCTTGGAGGAAGTGGTTCAACAGAGAAGAGCTCCTCGCTGCCCTGAACAGCATCAATACTTGTACTAGCCAAAGTAAACGGGGCCGTTGGTCTTGCGATGCCCATCCGAACTGGAACGATCAGTGACTCTGCCACATTACAGAGCTCCTCCACAGCATAGGGAAGAAGAGCTTGGAAAACACGCCGGCATTTTCCAATGGGCTGAGGGATGAAGTTGCTATGTTGAAGAAAAGATACAGTCAGTGTGTCAGAAATCAGAGGCATAAAATAACTAATCAATTATTTAATTTTTTTCTTTCTTACTTTTTCTTCTTGGATGAGGCCATCTCCACACTGAGTATCACAAATACTCTGGATACAGAGCGAAGAAACCGCCTAGTGACGGTGACTGCCTCCTCTCTTCGACCAGGTGTGTACTTGACCTGCAGCTCCTTTACCAGTGTACCCAGTAAAGTGTCTATGAACTGACACAGGGGAGAAAAAGGATAAACTCTGTTCATTTGAAAGTTGTTTGAAATTATAAATATGTACAAAAAGGTTTGGTTTCACAATATGGCAGCAGAGGAGCAAAGTTATATGGTACTGGACAGCTGATGAGTGGACTTACAGTGATGTCAGGTGCACACTTGACAATAAGACAGTGGGTGAAACAGTCAAGGCGAATGGTGCCACTCTGCTGATTCAAATAAACTTGCTCTTCTGGGAGGAGGTGGGCAATTCTACTGCTTGCACTCAGACTAATAAACAACAAAAACAGAAAACAATTATTGGCTCAGGGAAACCAGCCCATGTGTGGTAACAATACTGTTCATCCAAAGCAAGGCTAAAACGTGATTAAAATAGTGTCATTATGATTGTACTTTATGACTGAAAACATATTTGCATACAGGCTGTTGAATATATTGCTGAAAGTCACAACAGGCTATTTGCTTACGGGTCTTTATTCTCTTGTGAACCAAACATGATCATAGACTTCAGGGCATTCCAGTCCTGCAGAACTCTCTCCAGAGCCAGCTGAGCAAAGCGAGGTGGCTCCAGGTCATGATCTGGCATATCAGAGTCTGAATAAAAAAAGGAAATATATGGATACAAAATAGTAGCGAGACAATTCTTTCAAATAAAAATGGTAGCTCATGGTGGACCGACCTTCTGCACTTGCAGCCTTGCGATTCCTGTCCTCTCTAATTCGTGGTGGTCTGTACTGACAGTGTTCAACACTCTGCCTGGCAACAGTCTGTACTAGGAACAGTAGGATATGCTCACCCCTGGTGATGAAAACAATTTGAATCAGAAATGTGTCCTACATAAATCAATTGTACTATTTTGAAAATTGACCTTGCAATTCAACCACAACTCGTATTACAAACCAAAAAAGATGTACTAATATCTAAGTTTATTGGCGATGGATAACTGACCTGCTATTTGGTGCTGTAACCAGGTTAGTGGTAGTAAGCAACCTGTATAGCAAATCTAGGCGAGCAGCCTTTTGGCCAGCAATCAGTGTTTTACACTTGCATTTCTCCCAGCAGTCACAGTACGCTGTTGGAGAGGTCCTCTTGAGTCTGACAAAAAAATTATTATCAACATGTGGTGGAGTGCAAAGCGGGATAAGTTTACAGTTAAGACATTTAAGAAGCTTAAAATAGCCACATTCAACACTAAGACTTACTTGCAGTCGTGTCCTTTGTGACACACCCTAGCACACTCAGTGCAGCAGCAAAGGGACTCAAGTAATCCACATGTCCGACACTCGAAGATGTCCTAAATACAAAGTCAGTGAGGGCTTTCTAGATAACATTCATGTGATTCAATTATACGCAGAGATTCCCCAAGTGTAAGGGCTAACCTGATTAATGTGTTCAGCTCCAGTCCAAGTAAAACTGCATGTGTCATTGCAGCAGAGGACATACAGGGGTGAATCGTCAGGGTTGGTCCCCAGGGGACAAATCATTTCCATGAAAACAGAGTCTGAATCCTCCTTCTCTGCAATGCCTGGATCACCCACTATGTGTTTAAGTCACAGGAGCAAAACACAAAAGGTAAATTGATGGCAATACAAATACATGACGACATAGGTCAGAAAACAGTCAGAAAGTTCATCACGGTATTATCATGAGTAGTGGAGCAAAATAGGCTAGGGTTCTCAAATTTCTGAGGAGTTATTCAGCTGCTATGACAACAGACAATATACTTAAATCTTGAAATGCTCTTTGACAGACTGAAGTAATTCCACAACAAATGAGAATGTGTCAGAGCCGGAAATTTTGTAGCTCAGTGAGAACTTTGCTAGCTAATTATCTCCTAAGGCCAAATGACTGAATGAAAAGACCGACCTTCCCACATACAGTACACTGCTTGGAACATGTTACAAAAAGACTGGAAGCTGACTGAAATGTTTTCTTTAAATGCTTTTAAATCTTAACAGAGAGCATTTGAAGCAGCCTCAGTTACCTGTGACTGTTTAACTTGATGCCCATCCTGACATATTAATGTGTAACGTGAATTTAATTTCATGTGTAACGTTGCTGCATCTTGGCCAGGACCCCCTTGAAAAATAGTTTTTTTTAATCTCAATAGGATTTTTTCCAGGTTAAATTAAAAAAATTAAATAAACCCAATTTTCACTGTGGCTGTTTCAGAATTATTTTAGGATAAGTTCCAGCAGAACTTTTCTTTTTGATGATCAAAATGCCACAGGGTTGCCGAGCAAGAGCAGTTTTTTTGGTTATCGCCTGGCTCCCAGTGCTGTGCCAATAAGCCAAGTCTTTGCAAAATAGGTAACCTTCATTTTAATTACTCTAATGTTGTGCGACAGAGCGCTATTGCGCCGACATTTGTTACTTGAATATTACACAATAATAGCTGTCAGTGGTTTTAATTAATTAGCCGACAGTTGCCAAATTCTGCAGAGAGAATGCGAATTTTCAAAAGAAAAGCTCTCGTGTTAACTGCAACCCAGAAAACTAACGATTTCGTTCTGACATTTGACAAAACAAATACAATAACCGTGCAGCTCACAATGATCTCCAGATCGGAGATCTAACCTGGTGACGCAACGACACATGGACAATGAAAGTGGTGCATACTCAGTTTGCGGTTGGAGCAGTCTTTGAACAGACTCGATTCCGCCCCCACCTTAAACCATCACCAGCACTTTAGGTTTGCAACAGTGGATCATTTTTAACTACTTTGCACTGAAGAAACTATACTGAAAAAAATAACATACAATATACAACAGCTACATTTAAATCATGTGTCAATGACCTTTGCTTAGGAGCTGATTCTATTCTTTCCAAATGGCATTTAAGTGCCACAAGTAATGCAGCAATTCAACATATTAGCATACCTTTAGCCATTTTCTGTGCTGCCTCCAGCACAGTGATGGCTGCAGGGTAGGCTCTCCCACTGACTGCCAGCATAAAAGGGGTCATTCCTCGGGCATCCCTAGAAAAACCACAAATAAATTCATGTAAATGTGCCAAAAATATTTAAAATAAAAAGGCTTGATGTTTCTTCAGACAAAAAAAAAATCATACTTAGCAGACAGCAGTTCACGTAGATGTGGCCTCAGAACAACACTGTCACACATCAGCTTCAGAATAAGGTGGGCATTGGCCTTCCGGTCTTTGGATTCGACCACAGATGGTTCCATGGATGGTCCTGATCATATTTAAAAACACATTTGAAACAAAACAAAAACCCAAACATGTCCACATACAGGGATAACACCTAAAACTAAACATTTTAAAGATTATATTTTTCTCTTGAGAAACACAGTAACAAACATTTGTTACCAAAAAAAGCTCTAATTTTAAAATCAGCTGTCCAGTTCAATGCGCATCATGTACATGGTCAAAACTGTGAGGAAAAAGGTCTTACTCTCAAAACAATGGTCAGACTGTAATATGTATGTACACGACTATTTTTACAACCCATTGGCAAAAAGATTTTAAAGTGAAATTCATCTTGCAATAAATAATATAATTATAAAGATGCGCCATGAAACAACAAGCGTATCTCAAAGAATTGTCATTAGACTGGTTTGTCATGACATTGGTTTTAATGCAAAGCCAATGCAATAGCACAACTAAACCTGAAATACAGTGAACTAATAACGTTCACTGTATTTTTACTATTTCATGAAGCTTCTAGGAGACCTGGTATGGTAGAGGTGCTAGGTCCCTGGCTGGTCCCAGTCGAGGCTGTTGCTAGTGAAGCCACAGGTGGTGCTAGAATGAAGTCAATATCACCATCTGTTAAGAGAAGATCGACAATAGTGTAAGAAAAAAAAAAAAGTATGTGCTAGTTTTGTTTTTTATTTATCCCAACAATCACAATCCCCCAATTTTTGTTGTAAAGTTTATACAAACTGTCAAAAATCGTAATTATTTCTCCCAACAAATATTTGTTGAATAATGGCCATTGGTCATGAATATTGTTCAATTGGTCTTATACTAATTGTTAGGCAATGAAAGGATGTTACAAAAAAGAAAGGGGGGAGAACATCTCTCTGGACAATGCAATATTTCGGATCTACAGAACATGCTCATCTTTAAAGCTCTTGGCAAAGACGGTCGCAACCCCTCCCCTCTCCGTGTCGGCCCTGCTTGCCTCTTTGTCCCATCCAGTCTTGTTTAACTTTGTTGCCTCTTTTTGCACAGCCCTCCAAAATCTAAACAATGGAATTGATCCACTGGCCTTTCAAAAAATTGACAAGATCTCGGGTTCTGTCCTGTCGGAACTGTTGTTGCTGGACACGTGACGGACTCTTGGGAGAAGCGGAGAACCGCGTGCCTGGCGACCCTTTCAGTCGAGGACGTTGACGATATCTACCTATTCGGAATCATGATAATAGTACATCTGCTGATTGGAGTAAGCGTTCCCCTCAGTCGTGACACCGTAGTGGCGACCCATCAATGTTCCTGTTCGGTCTACCTGTACAATGTTTGTCTAATCTTGAACAAGTTTGTGGAGAAAATTTAAATTCTGTTGTACTTGTCCAACGAAAATAAAGAGCATATCATACATGTAATGTAATGACAAAGTAACCGACTCTGAAATACAGACAGAATACATGCTGATAGTGCTATATTGTCACATTAAGGCAAAGGTTTGCGATGTGGCTTAATGTTTCATACAATAAACATGTTTGTCAAAAACATGCACATTTTGTAATGTGCATTTCAAACATGGCAAGCTAAGCCTTATGCAGTAGAGCCTTCCTTTTTCCAGTGACACACTTAGGACAGTTAACTAAAAGCTCCAAAACATTTCATGGAAAAAGCTTATTTTTTCCACATTTATAACATAAGACTTATGATTTGCATTGGTCAAATTGAATTATTACAATTATTTGATCATTAAATACTGACATAGGTGAATAGGTTGTTTACAGATTATGATCCAAATATGTGGCTGATTAGCATTCCACGTATACAGCCCATAGAATAAAAATAAAGTCACATCAGGGTTTTCCATTATATTGAATATAGAAGCCAGCTAAAGTGAATTTTTGATGCATATCAGAGTATATAATCCATTCAAAGCACACACCAGGGTCCATGGGTGGGGGGTCAGGAACCCAACTTGGTGGGGCAATTGGAGGTGACACAGGGTCCTGGTGGTCGCTTGAGGATGGGCCTGACTCATGGCGGCCAAGGCCGGCGGCTCTTAGAGAGCGTCGCATCATTTCTCTCAGCCGAAGTCTTAAATAAGACACAAAAAAAGGAAGTGTTAAACAAAAGCAAAAGCATTATTCTTTCATTCTATTGAACAATAAATCCCTCACCCTCTGCTACTAGAGGAGCCAGTCCTGTTTCCAGAGCTGTTGCTGGAGACCACAGAGATGGCATTTGCAATGGCCTCCACAGCAGACAAGCGCTCAGCAAATGTGTTCCGCTCTGACCTTTCAGCCTCTGAAATTGAATAATGGTTGTTTAGCATTAGCAGGCCGCTCAAGAATGGTACACAGGTTCAAAAGAAAACAAATGTTTTGAATATTTTAAAATCATAAATGCTTCAGTTATTCACAATTCACATTAGGTTATTGGCCACAGAGAACAAATGAGAGCTTTACCAATCAAATCTATAAATGTAAATTAACATACTTTTTTAGTTGTAAATTAAGGATTTAAATAATGACAACCTGGATGAATGAAAACCTTCATAGGTATTAAACTACTATAGTAGTTTGTAGTAAATTTTATACCTGCAACAATGTATCCATAATTTAATTAGAAGCTTTCATTTACTGTATATTCTTTTGATTGTTTAATAAGAATAACCAATAAAACTTGACAAAAGCCGGACCCATGGAGTGCCAGGTACTTTAAACAAACATGAACATAGTTTCTGCACAGCCACTACAATAGAGCGCACAAGATAGCAGTGGCTGTGATCAGTGAGGAGTTTTTATTTATATATTTATTATGTATTAATGCATGTTAAATGTGGAATTTTAATGTCGATGACGTGCATTTAACAGAAAAAAGGTATGAAGGTTACAGCAAGTAGAAAAATTGCTTAGCCAGTTTCCCTAAAATATGTATTGAGGCTATAAATTGCATTGTATTCGATTAATCAAACTACTCAATAAGATTACTCGATTAAGGCTATAAAGTGTGTTTTATCAGATTATTTGATTAATCTAACAAACTAATCAATACATTACTCAATTCGTAGAACAAGCCATAACAGCAGCCCTAATACATTCTTCATTGTTTGACCCCATTTACTCTGCAAACCAAATTAGATTTTTTTTCTGCCCTCAAATGAAACGGATCAGATTTTTTTTTGCCAGTCTAAACACTCCAAAGTGCTTCAAAACTGATCAATATAAATATGAAAATATAGTTTCCAATCATTTCTAGAACTCTCTTTTTTGCATGATAGAGTGATTGGAGCACATACTTGTTTGTCACAAAAAACACTCATGAAGTTTGGTTCTTTATGAATTTATTATGGGTCTACTGAAAATGTGACCAAATCTGTTGGGTCAAAAATATACACATAGCTACATACAATATACATTTTGGTGATGTAGAAAAGTTAAAATCCAAATCAAATTAGCTTCATTGCATGGCCTCTTAACTTCATGTGAGTGATTATGATTGACGACACCTGTTGACTTCTCTGAGCCCATTTCAATAGGGCTCATGTGATGCAGTCATTAGACTCGGTTACAAACGCAACAATGGGAAAGTCAAAGGAACTCAGCACAGATCTGAAAAAACGAATCATTGACTTGAACAAGTCAGGAAAGTCCCTTGGAGCCATTTCAAAGCAGCTTAAGGTCCCAATTAGTGTCTGCACACTTGGGACAATTGTTCGCAAGTATAAAGTGCATAGCACAGTTTTGTCACTGCCACGCTCAGGAAGAAAACCCAAGCTATCACCTGCCGCTGAGAGAAAATTGGTCAGGATGATCAAGAGTCAACCGAGAACAACCAGGAACAAGCAGGTCTGCAATGAATTGAAAGCTGCTGGAACACAGGTGTTAGTGTCCAGTCAAGTGTGTTTTGCATCGCCGTGGACTGAGAGGCTATCATGCAAGAAGGAAGCCCTTGTCCAGAAGCGACACCTTAAAGGCCTACTGAAACCCACTACTACCGACCACGCAGTCTGATAGTTTATATATCAATGATGAAATCTTAACATTGCAACACATACCAATACGGCCGGGTTAACTTATAAAGTGCAATTTTAAATTTCCCGCTAAACTTCCGATTGGAAACGTCTATGTATGATGACGTATGCGCGTGACGTCACGACGGCAACTGAAGTATTCGTCCACAATGTGTCACCATACAAACTGCTCTGTTTTCATCGAACAATTCCACAGTATTCTGGACATCTGTGTTGGTGAATCTTTTGCAATTTGTTTAATGGACAATGGAGACAGAAAATAAGAAAGTTGTAGGTGCGATCGGTGTATTAGCAGCGGACTACAGCAACACAATCAGGAGGTTGGGTTGTGTTTGAGCTAGATACAAGACGCACTACTGTGAGTACAGCTTTGGCTTCCAAACATTAGATCGCTTGCCCGTACGTGCGTGTCGCTATGTGCATGTCACGTACGTAACTTTGGGGAAATATATGTTTCTTGCCGACTCTGATGGCGGCCGGGGTGTCGTCGAAAGCTACAACGCCCCCCGCCGCTCCGTAGTTAGCTTCAATTGTTAAGCTTCGCCAAGCTGGAAATTATTAACCGTGTATTTACATGTTCATGGTTTAATAGTATTGTTGATCTTCTGTCTATCCTTCCAGTCAGGTTTTTTTTTTAATTTTGTTTCTATCTGCATTTGAGCCTGATGCTATCACGTTAGCTACGTAGCTAAGTTAGTTAGCTTCAATTGTTAAGCTTCGCCAAGCTGGAAATTATTAACCGTGTATTTACATGTTCATTGTTTAATAGTATTGTTGATCTTCTGTCTATCCTTCCAGTCAGGGTTTTTTTTAAATTTTGTTTCTATCTGCATTTGAGCCCGATGCTATCACGTTAGCTCCGTAGCTAAAGTGCGTCAACGATGTATTGTCGAGGAGATAAAAGTCACTGTGAATGTCCGTTTCACGTTCTCGACTCTCATTTTCAAGAGGATATAGTATCCGAGGTGGTTTAAAATACAAATCCGTGATCCACAATAGAAAAAGGAGAGTGTGTGGAATCCAATGAGACCTTGTACCTAAGTTAAGGTCAGAGCGAAAAAAGATACACCCTGCACTGCCTCTCTTGTCCTTCACTCTAACGTTCCTCATCCACGAATCTTTCATCCTCGCTCAAATTAATGGGGTAATCGTCGCTTTCTCGGTCCGAATCTCTCTCGCTCCATTGTAAACAACGGGGAATTGTGAGGAATCCTTCCTCCTGTGACGTCACGCTACTTCCGGTATAGGCAAGGCTTTTTTTTTTTATCAGCGACCAAAAGTTGCGAACTTTATCGTTGTTGTTCTATACCAGGGGTCACCAACGCGGTGCCCGCGGGCACCAGGTAGCCCGTAAGGACCAGATGAGTAGCCCGCTGGCCTGTTCTAAAAATAGCTCAAGTAGTAGCACTTACCAGTGAGCTGCCTCTATTTTTTAAATTGTATTTATTTACTAGCAAGCTGGTCTCGCTTTGCTCGACATTTTTAATTCTAAGAGAGACAAAACTCAAATAGAATTTGAAAATCCAAGAAAATATTTTAAAGACTTGGTCTTCACTAACTGACAAAGAAACAGATAACAGATTTGGTGTCCAGTTCAAAGTGTGACATGATTTATTTAAACATTTGAGAGTTGACTTTTGTATTTTACATGAGTTATTTGTACAAACGTGGTGCAAAGTAATTCATGATTTGTTAAAAAATGTTAGTGGCTAGCTAGTTAAAATGGGATATTGTGATTTCAAAAGACTGTCTTAGAAGTGATCATTTGAAAATGTTCAATTTGAAAAATGTGCACTTATAGAAAAAATATAAAAATAAAGTGTTGCATATTGATATTTATCTGTTTCTATATATATTGATCATTAAGGTGATCAGTGTTTCCACAAAGATAAATATCATTAATTATTAATAATAACATAGAGTTAAAGGTAAATTGAGCAAATTGGCTATTTCTGGCAATTTATTTAAGTGTGTATCAAACTGGTAGCCCTTCGCATTAATCAGTACCCAAGAAGTAGCTCTTGGTTTCAAAAAGGTTGGTGACCCCTGTTCTATACTAAATCCTTTCAGCAAAAATATGGCAATATCGCGAAATGATCAAGTATGACACACAGAATGGATCTGCTATCCCTGTTTGAATAAAAAAAAAATATTTTCAGTAAGCCTTTAAGGATCATTTGAAAGTTTGCTGCTGATCACATGGAAGACCTTCTGGAGGAAAGTTCTGTGGTCAGATGAAACAAAAATTTAGCTGTTTGGTCACAATACCGAACAATATGTTTGGAGGAGAGAAGGTGAGGCCTTTAATCCCAGGAACACCAATCCTACCGTCAAGCATGGTGGTGGTCGTATTATGCTCTGGGCCTGTTTTGCTGCCAATGAAACTGGTGCTTTACAGTGAGTAAATGGGACAATGAAAAGGAGGATTATCTCCAAATTCTTCAGGACAACCTAAGATCATCAGCCCGGCGGTTGGGTCTTGGGCACAGTTGGGTGTTCCAACAGGACAATGACCCCAAACACACGTCAAAAGTCTTAAAGGAATGGCTAAATCAAACTAGAATTAAGGTTTTAGAATGGCCTTCCCAAAGTCCTGACTTAAACCTCATTGAGAACATGTGGACAATGCTGAAGAAACAAGTCCATGTCAGAAAACCAACAGATTTAGCTGAACTGCACCAATTGTGTCAAGAGGAGTGGTCAAAAATTCGACCAGAAGCTTGTGGGTGGCTACCAAAAGCGCCTTATTGCAGTGAAACTTGCCAAGGGACAAATATTAACTTTGCTGTATGTATACTTTTGACCCAGCAGATTTGTTCACATTTTCAGTAGACCCATAATAAATTCATAAAAGAACCAAACATCATGAATGTTTTTTGTGAAAATCATCCATCCATTCATCCATTCATTTTCTACCGCTTGTCCCTATCTACCACAAAAAAATAAGAGTTGTAGAAATTATTGGAAACTCAAGACAGCCATGACATTATGTTCTTTACAAGTTTATGTAAACTTTTGACCACGACTGTATACATGTTAATACAGTATATTCATATATATATATAGTCATACATATATATTTTCACATGTATTCATACATAAAAATACAACTTTTGATCACATTTACTAGTTAGATTGCATTTTTTTTAAATACATCCGTTTGAAGGAAATTACAGTCCTCCCTCGCCACACCACACTTCAAATATTTCAGTTTCACCACTTTGCATATTTCTTTTTTTTTGTTAAGCATATTCTACAACATTTTCACCCCCAAATTAAGCATTTCAAACATATATATATATACAGTGGGGCAAAAAAGTATTTAGTCAGCCACCCATTGAGAATCAATGGGTGGCTGACTAAATACTTTTTTGCCCCACTGTATATATATATATATACATACAGTATATATATATATATATATATATATACATTTTTTTTTTTTTGGGTTAGTTTTTTTTTTCATTTACTTTTTTGTTTCAAAGAAATAGCAATTGTTGAAGGAGCGGAATTGACACTGTGGTGTATTTGCTTGCATGTTACATACATTGTGTACCGGTAAGTTGTTTAAGTGAGTTGAAAAATAAAGTTAAAGTAGATCCACACTGATGTCTGTGCCTCCTTTACTTAACAACCATAAAAAGATTAAAACCCTGCCAAATATAATAGACTACATATATATATCCATTCATACATTTTATTACTTGATCTTATTTTCACATAAAAAAACACATTTTTAAAGTGTGGCGACCTATTTTATTGTGTAGTAGTAGTAGTAGTAGCCACTTTCTTGTTCATTTACAGAATTTGTTAAACTTTTTTCTTCACTTTATCAAACTTTGCATGCAAGTGATGTCAGACCACATTGGGGCCTGTGCGCGTTTATACTGGAGTCTGATAAAGATCAAATTTTACTTGCAATGTATACAGTTAACTGGGAAAAAATCCTATTTTGAAAAAAAAATTATTTGGGCCACTTTGGCCTGAAGTGTAAACATAGTTTTTGATACAATATTTGTTATGTACAACTTCATTTTTCTCATTTAAAAGCAAGTTAAATGTTAAAATGCTGTGTTGTTTTTTGGGGCCCAGAACGGAATGATGGTATTTCAATTAATTTCAATGGGGGAAAATTATTTGAAATCTGAGTATTTTGGGTTACGACTTCACTGAAACAAACATTTAAGATGAGGTACTGCTATATTACATGATGTCCCTAATGTAACTTTTTAAAACATGTCTGAAACAAATGTAAACGATTCTCCCCTTTTACAAAAATGTAAATCATCTGATCAATCTTTCAGATTAATTTACAAGAATAAATATACCTTCTATTCGAAAGTTAGCTTTTCATTTTGTATTTTACTCTTTCTGCCAAAACATGTCTACCAAATAGTGAGTGCCTAATACCAAGCTTACCTTCCTCCTCTTTGGTTTCTTTGTTACTAACAGGGAAGCAAACGGAGACAGCAGCATGCAGAATGTTGCGGTTTCCGTCACAGCGGTGGCCTAGAAGTGCGCCGAGGGCATGGGTGCCCTGATCAAACAGGAAAGCTTGTTCAAGATTCACCAAATACTGCCGACACGCTTCGTAGTCACAACGCAAAACATGCTGCATCAGCATCTGCTTCTAAATAAGACAAAAAAAAGAGGATTCGTCACATTTTTGAAAGAGACCTGCAAATTTGAATAGTGTATTGCAATTTTAGACAAGCATATCAACATGTAAAATACCATGTTTACCTCAACAGCCATAATTATAATAGCAGCTTTCTTTTTAATGGTAGAGTTTAGAGAGGGAATATTGGCAAGAGAATGCACCCCCATTCCTAGGCTATTTATTGGTGGCAGATCCAGCCAATCAGGATCTCTAATTCCACCCATGCAGTCTTTTGCCATTGGGTAGATAGTGCCATTTCCATCTCGAAGAATGACTGGAGATTCCTACAGAACACATTTTTTCAAGTGTCAGGTATTTTTTTAAAGCACACCACTCATTAAGGAGGTCATCTTACCTGTCCTGCAGTAAAGATGGCCACATTGCGCTCACTCTGTCCCAGGAAGGCCATGTTGCTAGTAGGGAAGTTATTTTCCTGCTCCGCTTTTCCGGTGGCCAGGTCAAAGATACAGTACCTAACCCAGTTACCAGTTTTCAGCACTGCATGAACTCCTGGAGGGTGGAAATATAAAGTAAGGCCGCATACATAGACACAATTGATAAAACATGTATATAAAATAAAAAGTACAAATGACAAACCTTTGGAGTCAACATTAACAGCTAAGATCTCTGCCTTTTCTGGGATACAGAGCTTTTTGGGTGTGCGCTGAAAACAGTCAGGAACCTTTGGAGTACCACCAGTTTTGACCACCTAGTTTTGACCAAGCAAATGAGCAAGTACTTCAATTATTTATCAGAACAGTTTTATCAGTTTGCGTATTTACCTGAAGTTCATCTATCCTAAGAAGCCTACAGTCCTGCAGCAGTGAAGAGGGGTCTGAGTCAGCGGGGGCAGTGGTCGTCTGGTTGCTCATGCTGCTCGATGTTCCTGGAAACTTTACAGCAACATATGCACCATCCACTTTCAGCACCTAAACAATTGTGAGAATTGGAATATATTCAAATTAATAATGAAACAACTTGTAACATGCAGTAACATTTAACATCAACCCACCTTTCCCACAGGGACATTCTTAACATCCTCCACAAACACCACCTCTCTAAGAAGCCATTGCTCTTCGTTCACTTTCTCCTCTTCCTTTGGGGCCGGGGTGGAGCGTCTTCGCTCTGTAATCCATACAGTGTTTGTTGTAGCAGCATAATGAAAAAAGATATGATTGTGACGATGCAATTAAGCCAATTTTGTACCAGGGTGTGGCGTTTCGCATACGATTTATACTATCAGAAATTACAGTAATTAGAGCAACAACAAAAAAAATAGAAAAATGCCATCTGCACTGGTTGCCAACTTGTATAACTTATATTTACTTGCAAGGTATTAGAACCTGTGGTGTGCAATAAACCAACAACAATTGTTTAAAAAGATCAACAAATTGAATATTTACTGTCATTTTTTAAAAATTGTCTATATACTGAAAGTTTGTATATTTTAAAAATAAATGCCATTTAAAATGCAGCTGGAATCATTTTAAATGTGCAACTGTATGTACACAGCCAACGGTGCAACTTGCTGATAAAAGCCTGTGCATGGTGCAAGGACTTGAGGGCTCCCGAGAGAAGCAGAGAAGCAAGCAAAAAACGGACATACTGTATGGCAGTGAGGCGCTGCTAGCAATGGAGGAAGTATCACTGCATGTAGAAGCTGGGGAAGGTGGCGGACCCATTTCAGTCTTTACCAGTTCAGGTTTGCTTTCAGTCCTAATGGGGAGAATTGTTTAGGAGGTCCATATGCTTTATTTTTAACTGACAAAAAAAACAACTTAAAACTGAAAAATTGGGTTGAAAAAAAGACTGACTTGGTTTCTTGGGTTTTAGTGGTCTTCTCCATGTTCTTTAGGCTTTCTGGGGAGCGCAGCTGAAACCTGCAGCTGTCATTCATGTTCCACACAGACTCCAACAAGACGCCAACTTTTGGAATCCCAGCACTGACTGAAAAGGCCACTGCCCCAGCATGGTAGAGTGGGTTATTCCTCAAGCATACCTGAGGAAAGAGGTGGATTTGTCAAAAGTACCAACGATCAGGATAGTTAAAGCCATTCATTTACATGTGGCGACCAGCCACAAATAAATTTGGTGCTACCCGTTTGCCTTTGATTAGAGTTTCTGTACCCATTCCTGGTCATCGGCAACTCACTCTTGTTTGTGATATTTGCGACAGAGGAACGTTCATTTGTATTTCTAAACAGCTTTTCATGTTTACTTTTTATCTCTCCAATGTTATTTCTCTCTCCTACAGCAACTTTATCCCGTGGTTTAAAGTTGGTTGATTGTGTCGTTTGTATTTATTATGGATTTTGCAATTGTGCTCTAGCTGAAATGTATGATATTGAAATGCGAAGGAGAGAAAATCAGAGATACATTGTCAAGACGCTTTCTTAACAAGCGGTAAACTCAGGGAGTCAAAACACATATATAAGAGTTGCTGCTCGTTACACACACACACACACACACACACACACACACACACACACACACACACACACACACACACACACACACACACACACACACACACACACACACACACACACACACACACAGACACACACACAACAGCACCCCTTCTTAAAAGGCACACAGACATGCATATCACAGATATTACACTTGTGTCTTGTGGCGCTTGTTATCTTTCTCGACCACCGAAGATATCCACAATTTTGGCTTTGATTGCGCCACAAATGGGAAAAAAAGTTAACGTTTAACATCTTTATTACTAAAATTGCTAAACTTCATATAAAGTCTACCACTTTTCAATGCAATGTTTCTCTTTTTCCAGTATTGATAAAATCGATGGATTCCCTTTTAAAATGATATTGATCGATATCTATCTCTTGAAAGGCAAACTTGCAGAGCACAGATTGATATACCGGGTATTTGAAATTTAGGAATATACATCGATATATTGATGTATGGATCAATCGTTACACCCCTAATTAAGCCTAAAACGTACAATAAACAGACAGCACTTACTTGGGTTCCCACTGTGATGTTGGGTATCAAGGAAATGCCAGCACTGGACTTTGGCTTTTTATTCTTGGCTCTGGCCTTTTCAAGCATTTTCTTCCGCTGACTAAAAGGCACCACACCCCTACGGACACATGAGACATTGACATTTATGCTTTTAGTTTGTTGCTTTGCATTTTTGATTTTAAGTTTACCCTTACAATGACATAAATATTTATGGTACAGAGACAGAGAGACAGAAAGAGAGAGTCCAAGAGAAAAAATCCAGGAAAAGATCAAACATTATAAATTAATTTGTATTTGAGGACTTTAAGCCATGCACCTCAAGATTAAATCTTGCACGGAACTCCAGAACAATGGTGATCCACTGTTATGTTGTATTTCTTTCATTTCCAAATTATTACACAGATAGTGGTCACTTCCTCACCAAGCTTCTTGCTAATGGTCTTGTAGCCCAATGGTATTGGTGAAAGAGGCAGTACTTACAGTAGAGTAACAGACAGCAGCGTTATCTTAGTACAGTGGTTCTTAACCTTGTTGGAGGTACCGAACCCTACCAGTTTCATATGCGCATTCACCGAACCCTTCTTTAGTGAAAAATAAAACGTTTTTCTTCAAATTCAAGACAAAGTTATATGTTTTTGGTAACACTTTAGTATGGGGAACATATTCTAAGTAACAAATACTTAATTTAGAGTTATTTGGACACTAGGGGAACATATTCTAAGTAATAAAGACTTAATTTAGAGTTATTTGGTTAGGGTTAGGGTCAGGGTCAGGCTTATAATAAGGCCATGCCAAATAATGCATTAATAAGTACTTAATAATGACTAGTTAAGAGCCAATATGTTACTAATTTGCATGTTAATTAGCAACTAATTAATGGTGAATATGTTCCCCATACTAAAGTGTTACCATGTTTTTTTTACTGGTGCATAAAATGAACCGTGCATGAACATCACCTTGTTCAAACAACAAAACCAACACAGTGCATAAACTCACAACAAATTACACACCTGCAAACCAGTCAGCTGTTGCCGTATCCGCAATACGCCGATAGGGAGAAGTTTGTATTTACACGATGAGTCGGGTGTGTTTTGACCTCCACCGAACCCCTGAGGCCGACTCACCGAACCCCTAGGGTTTGATCGAACCCAGGTTAAGAACCACTGTCTTAGTAGGTTTCTGTAGGGACAGGACTGATCTGTGTGCTTCATGGGCACATAACTGGACTCTGGGGCTCAGAATGTTCGCTGGTTGATACAAGATCAAAAACTTATTTCTCTCATTAAAACCTAACTATCATTTAACGTTAATTTTTAGATTGTTTACATCAGTGATCCCCAACCAGCGGGCCGCGGCCCGGTACCGGTCCGTGGATCGATTGGTACCAGGCCGCACAAGAAATTAAAAAAAAATAATTAAAAAAATATATATATATTATATATATATATATTTAAAAAAAAAAAAAAATTAAATCAACATAAAAAACACAAGATACACTTACAATTAGTGCACCAACCCAAAAAACCTCCCCCACCCATTTACACTCATTCGCACCAAAGGGTTGTTTCTTTCTGTTATTAATATTTCTGGTTCCTACATTATATATCAATATAGATCAATACAGTCTGCAGCGATACAGTCCGTAAGCACACATGATTGTATTTCTTTATGACAAAAAAATTAAAAATAAAATAAAACCGTGGGACAAATTTTCAAGCGTTGACCAGTCCGCAGCTACAAAAAGGTTGGGGACCACTGGTTTACATGATGTCTCTCAGTTACAGAAAACCTACTATATGTTCTGGATTGTTCGTATCTTTGTAATATGTAGACAGCGTGGCTCGGTTGGTAGAGCGGCTGTGCCAGCAACCTGAGGGTTCCTGGTTCGATCCACGGCTTCCGCCATCCTAGTCATGTACTGTATGTTGTGTCCTTGTGCAAGACACTCGTGATGGGTTGTGGGTAGGGCCTTACATCAGTGTGTGAATGTGTGTGTGAATGGGGAATGTGGAAATAGTTTCAAAGCGCTTTAAGTACCTTGAAGGTAGAAAAGCGCTATACTAGTATAACCCGTTTATGTATGTGATCACAGCTGTTGAAATTGAAATTGCATATTAAATAGTGATGCAGGATAATGGACATTTGAACAGATACCGATAACCTTTACAACTGATAACCGATATCGATATAGTTACACAAATATTTAACAGGTCACACTTTAGGAAATGTAGGCACTTTTACCAAAAATATATACAAATCAACTGATATTTTTCTACTTAAGTATAATTTGAGTACAAATACATGTCCTACTATGATTCTGATGCAAACAATTATAATCACTGTACAGGGCAAAAAGAAGTGTAATTTATTGATATATATTTCAACTTTTAAATGACTTAATTGAAAGACAAAAAGCAACTTAAACATTCTGAATATCATTTTATGAAATGAAAAAAATCTGCCCAACACAACATATATAAATGAGGCCAAAAGAACTTAAGTCCCCTCAACTCCCCCCAAAATGGATTAACTCGCTGGAATAAAAAAAGACAATATAACATACACCCATAAACATGGATGCATGTGGAAAAATGCAATATATTTATCTGTACAATAACCTATTTATGTAACGAAATTTCGTTCTTATCTGTACTGCAAAGTTAAAATTTGAATGACAATAAAAAGGAAGTCTAAGTTTAAACCAATAATATTCTGCATTGCCGTTAGAAACAACACCATAACAAGTCGAGTCACATCTCTTGTTGATTGACAAAAATAAAATCAATACAATATGCTTACTCGACAGTAATAAGTGCCTTCTCCAAATACGGCAACATTCAATTGTAGAACAAAGAAAACAGGGTTCAAATAATAAAGTGCAGTTTTCCCACTAAGAAATCATAAAAGGCAAGTACCGGTACCTAAAGCCTGTGCCTCCAGATGAACAATGAAGTTAAACATAAACAATTACTCATTTTGTCGTCATGTTATTTACCCCTAAGGTCTATTCTTTCAAATTCTTGCCTCTTACTGGTAAATGCTTTATCATTGATTTTTTGGCTTTACATTTGCTGCGGACGCCGTTATTAATGCTAGGTCTCGGCGTAGTGGCACAGGCAGCTTCATACTGCAGCCATACATTTTCATGATGGTGAATTTTAAAGTGACATAAGATATTTTGTGTTGAAGATTTTTCCCCTCTTGGTGGAATATCTGCAGAAAAATGTTTGCAAACGGAGTAAAATGTCTTCTTCTGACACAATAAAAAAGATCTTGCTTTGCTTTTTGGCAGAGACCAGGGATCTTACCGTCGCAGGCGAGTGATGATGGTCATTGACTCGTGGTTGAAGAAAGAGTTGTTTGATGATGGATATTAGAAAATGTCCTATGCATTGCAACAATCAGCCTAAGTGCATTGTTGCAGCTTGATGATTTTTGAGCATATCATGCAATGTGCGTTAGTGAAACGCATGGGTGTAGTGTGCGACCTTCCTCGGGGTGTGTGGCCGCGGTGTCGAGAGCTACGGGATGAGAGGCTTAAGAGAGAGGCAGACGCGTGCGGGCGTGTTCAGGGGTTATAATACTCACCTGATGGCAATAATACTTTTTCCCCCTAATATCGCAATTGACCGGTAGACTCCCAAAGATCGACTGTTTGATCGCTATAGATGGGTTGGCAACCCCTGCTGTTAATTGTGAGTATAATTAAGTGTAAGTTATTTTTCTCACCACCAGTAGAGGCTGTTCTCCAACTGTGCGCAAGTGTAGAGCGCACAGCAGTAGAGGGACACCATGCGTTCCCCCTGCAGTTCAGGGAAAGCTTGGGCAGTGTGCTCAAGCTTAGAGGCTACTGTGCTTAGTGTGTCGTCAACCCAAGTTGCCACCTATACAAGTGAAGACAGACACAGATTATTCATTACAAGAGTGACCGATTACTATCCAAATATTACGACAGATCCCACATTACTATGTCCAGAGGGTAAATATATACACAGATATATACCTTGTTGGTCTCTGTTGCCACTGTGGCTCTGATACTATTGGCAGACAATAAGGTGATCCTCTCATTAGCCAGACCGAGGAAAGATACACGTGGATGATGAATGGAAAGATTCTGAAGGGGCAGATGACAAAAGTTAGTTTTCAATTATGTAAGAACTGCATAAAACAAGACAGAATGCATTAGCATCAGCACAGATAATTGTAATAAATTCAGGAAAAGTGACAATTTTGTTTGTACATCTCAAGGGTGGCTGACTGTATTGCAATCGTTCCCCCGCAGTTAGGGGAGGAATGTGGGACTTATTGAAAACAAACAAAGTCAATCAAATGTTTATTTCGATTATATTAAACATTTAACCTGGGCATTCCTGTAGGGTTCAGCTTCAGTCCATTTCCATTGATAAAGTTCTCCTTTGGAGCTGACAGCCACCAACTCAGAGAACATTGCCCCAATGCTGACAAACTTTACACCATCCTGAAGAAAAAAACACATTTAGCTATTGTTAGCATACACATGGATATACGTATACAACTTTCATAAAGAGATGTCCCCCATTTTACAGCGCATTGCAGGCCGGATGCATTAAGCGATGCGTGTGGTCCTCATACCTTGTCCGGCCACCACTGAAGCTCCTCTCCAAGGGAGACAGGGCTCTGAACTGGGATGTTCTTCTTGTCCAAGCTGGTTTCTCCATCCCGGCTGGTGGATCCTCGTTCTGTATCGAACGAGGCCCCGTCCAGCCACCGGCGCTCACGTAGTCTCAATACAGACTCACGCTCACGCAACAGCTCCGAGTCACGCTCTAAGGGAAGAAGGAGAACTGGTATGCAATAAGGTCACACCAGTGGGATAGAAGTAAGCCACTCTCTGGGAAAGACCCTTCAATATACTTTGAAGCATAGAGAAAGAAATAAGGTTCTTTAGAATCACAGCATTGCAAATAAAAGATTTGGTGCTGAGGATTGGTTGGGAGTATCTACAATACTAATAATAGGTGAATCATTTTGCGCGCTCATATAGTAAAATGCCAAACAATAAAGTGGATGGACAGAGAAACCATGCAATTGGTCACAGATTGGACTGGGTAGCTTTTGTTTTCTTTTTTTAAGATAGACTGTCTTGTAAAGTTGTTTAAGTTCCTTTAAGACAGGCGGGCATAGCGGGCCTTTCTCAGAGAGCTCATATTTTGTACTACAGCCATGCACCATATAACACCAAACATTTATAGTCTACAACACCAAATACTCGTTAAAAACCAAGAAGAGGAGGCTGAAGGGAAAAACAATGAAGCTCAGGCCATTTGATTGGGTTTGCATTAATTTGCCTAAGTACCTCTTACGCAAAAGAGTTTACAATTATTTTTCAATGTACCGGTAACTTGTTTATTGTTGTTGTTTTGGCTAATGGATTAAATCATTCTAAGCACTGAAATTTTAACAGATCCCGTGTCAATTTTTTGGTGAGTTACCTCTGGACGATCCTAGGCGAGACAGTGAGGAGCGTCGGAAAGAGGGGTATCCAAAGTAGCTTATGTCCTCCGAGAACATCGCATCTGCATCGATAATCACGCTGGGGTGGGCTGAATGAATGTCTGCATCCAACAAGGACATCAGGTCCTCTGCTTGGAAAAAAGGCACAACAAGAATGGGAGAGTAACATAACTTTCAGACAACAAAAGTAGCTACAATACTTGAGTGTGTCAATTAGTGTGTCTACTCGCACTAAGTCAATTGCACAGTGTTTGGACCCACTTCACAACAAAAGTTTGGCATGTTTGGATGAACTACTCCGAGCTCAAGTTCAAAACACTTCTTTTAGCACAATTCGAACAGATGGCAGAAATGGCAGCCGCCAGTTTGCACAAAATAAATTGACTTTAGATAAGACTGCAAAGTCAGTCATTCAAATGCAAAGTCAGGGAAATTTCAGGAATACCGCAGTGTAGAAGTGACGGGACAAGCAAACGGACTAAATACAGTATTGTACAAATGGCCTAGACATGCAATTGTATTCAGTATTCAGCCCTTTGAGACATTTGTGATTAAGGGCTATATAAATAAATGTTGATTGCCTTTGATTGATATTAATACTGCAATACAATTATTAAGTCCTAATTTTCTCTTTAAGTCATTTTTATTTTAATGACATACCTCCAGGGAGGTAGGACTCGCTGGCTGTGTCATCTCCATCGTCTCCGTCTTCATCATCTCTGCTCAGCAGGTTGTTGACAGCCAAGTTGACGTCCAGGTTGGTTCTTTGGAGTTCCCGAATGATCACACTCCTGGACTTCCCTTGAAGTACTACTTGGGCCTGAGAATAAATAACATGATACACCTAAGTATGCCAATTTGAGTTTACATTTGTTTTTTAATGTATCAATTGTCACTACAGATCACTTTTACCTGGGATATCAGGTCTTCGGGTATGACTGAGGCTGGTATAACTGGTTGTGGCTGACTACCTAGAAGACCTGATCCCCGATCTCGTCCTGTACGGATCACCCTGGTCTGCCGACGAGAGTCACGTGCTGCTGTTGATGACCTGCCCGAAGTGCTTCCGCTTCCACCTCCTCCGCCGCCTCCACCTCCACTGGTTCCCCCGGCTGCTCCACCCCCTCCTGCTCCTCCTCCACCCCCACCACCACCACCACCACCACCACTACCTCCATTTACACCAGAGCTCCATCGACTCCTATAACAGAAAAACAAGAGAGGTAGCCAACGTCAGATACAAATGCCTGAAACATTGTCTGAAGCACAACAGCCACAAAAAACATTTAAACGGTCATGAGAATGATGATAGTATTCTAGATACAGCAATTGGACCATTATGCTCCTACCCTTTTTACTTGGCTTTTTATCAATATAACTTGATGCCATCACTCACATACTCTCATGAGCAAACCTAATTACCGGTACAGAAGATGTCATGCTGGACAATCATAATTGATACGACAGCCCCTTTGGAGGGCGAGATGAACATGGAGTGAAAACAGGGTTGGGAGAGTTCAGGGTGTAGAGGGGTAGTTTATATATGTTTTTGTATATGTTGTGTAAATTAACAAAAATAATTTGGAAAGAAAATTAATTAGTTGATGTGACATTTCTATTATATGATGTTTGGCTACATTATAATACAAGAGGAAAACCCAATCATTAAAATACTCGAAATACATGAGTCTTGTATGTCGATTTACAAAACAAATGAAAATCTGAAATTTTAAATCCTTCTGGAAACAAGGTGATTTAGCTGTAAGGATTGAAAAATAATGTGTGAGGGTTACAGTATGTCCCAATGCATATATATTCAGCAATACCATGTCTTAAAGGCCTACTGAAACCCACTACTACCGACCACGCAGTCTGATAGTTTATATATCAATGATGAAATCTTAACATTGCAACACATGCCAATACGGCCGGGTTAGATTAGTAAAGTGCAATTTTAAATTTCCCGCAAAATATTCTGCTGAAAACGTCTCGGTATGATGACGTTTGCGCGTGACGTCACGGATTGTGCGGACATATTGGGACACCATTGTGGCCAGCTATTAAGTCGTCTGTTTTCATCGCAAAATTCCACAGTATTCTGGACATCTGTGTTGGTGAATCTTTTGCAATTTGTTTAATGAACAATGAAGACTGCAAAGAAGAAAGCTTTAGGTGGGATCGGTGTATTAGCGGCTGGCTACAGCAACACAACAAGGAGGACTTTGACTTGGATAGCAGACGCGCTATCCGACGCTAGCCGCCGACCGCATCTATGATCGGGTGAAGTCCTTCGTCGCTCCTTCGATCGCTGGAACGCAGGTGAGCACGGGTGTTGATGAGCAGATGAGGGCTGGCTGGCGTAGGTGGATAGCTAATATTTTTAGCATAGCTCTGTGAGGTCCCGTTGCTAAGTTAGCTTCAATGGCGTCGTTAGCAACAGCATTGTTAAGTTTTGCCAGGCTGGAAAGCATTAACCGTGTAGTTACATGTCCATGGTTTAATAGTATTGTTGATTTTCTGTCTATCCTTCCAGTCAGGGGTTTATTTCTTTTGTTTCTATCTGCAGTTAAGCCCGATGCTATCACGTTAGCTCCGTAGCTAAAGTGCTTCGCCGATGTATTGTCGTGGGGATAAAAGTCACTGTGAATGTCCATTTCGCGTTCTCGACTCTCATTTTCAAGAGGATATAGTATCCGAGGTGGTTTAAAATAGAAATCCGTGATCCACAATAGAGAGGAGAGAGTGTGGAATCCAATGAGCCAGCTTGTACCTAAGTTACGGTCAGAGCGAAAAAAGATGCATCCTGCACTACACGTTAGTCCTTCACTCTCACGTTCCTCATCCACGAATCTTTCATCCTGGCTCAAATTAATGGGGTAATCGTAGCTTTTTCGTTTCGAATCGCTCTCGCTGCTGGTGTAAACAATGGGGAAATGTGAGGAGCCTTTCAACCTGTGACGTCACGCTACTTCCGGTACAGGCAAGGCTTTTTTTATCAGCGACCAAAAGTTGCGAACTTTATCGTCGATGTTCTCTACTAAATCCTTTCAGCAAAAATATGGCAATATCGCGAAATGATCAAGTATGACACATAGAATGGATCTGCTATCCCCGTTTAAATATTCATTTCAGTAGGCCTTTAATGCACCAGCAACACACTGACTGGCTATTGGTGAATATACTGGAGGGTTCTATACATAAGGTGTGGCACAAAATCTGACAGGGACTGTCCACACATTTTTACAGGACCACTTGTCTCCGTCCATTCTGCCAGAACTTACCCAAGGGTGTTGCCTGCTAGTCTGCCCAGTGTGTCAGAACCAGAGAGGAACCAGGGTGGATCACTGGTCCTGCCTGGCCTGGAGCTCCTTCCTGTTCCTGAACCAGTGCTCAACTTTGAACTGGAAACAAAAGATGGGAGATGAGTTACCAACCTATCAGTGTCCCAGAACTATTTTTGTTCATTTCAGAAACTAAAAGTAACCCAGGTGTTAATGAAATTACACCCCTTGGTTCGGGATTTGTTTTCACTTAATAATATAGAGTTTAAATCGAGGGGTTTGCTGGAGACTAGCATGGCAACACCCTTGGGAATCTGAATTGGCTGCAATTCGCTCCTCCTCCAAGACTTTCTGTAAGTTCTTGGGGTTTTGTGGCTGAGACTACTTTCTCCAATTTCAAGATTTCTAGTCATATAATGTCTGTGTCTTTTATAGCAGTTCAAAGAAAGCGTTTTTTTACCCCATACAAATAAATACTGTGAGAAACTTTGCAAAGCGATAAACTAATACAACAATTACACAATATTTTTTATATCAAACTTGCAGAGGGAAATTCAAAGCTCAACAGTGCCTCTAGTACTTTACACATGTTCGTCTGGATAAATCAATAAACATGTTTTGTGAAACGGTTTGAAATGGTGGTTGTGTTTTAAAACCCGAATCGTTGCATTTTAAAGAACAAAAAACATTGCTATACATGGCAGTAAATTGTGGCTGCCAACAAGAAAACAAAAATGACAGAACAACGCATGCTCATAGTGAAGGCAAAAAGATACATGGTATGAAATAAATTAAATGTAAAAAACAAAATAATCCATAAACCTTTTACCATTCATAGAGCATTAGAAAATCACTGTTGGTATTGCAAGTCTATAGGATGTCTGGTGTCATACAAAAATCTAAATGTGTTTAAAGACACAAGAAAGTTATGATGAAGTTCTCAAAACAGTGGCAAGACATGACAACTTAGCATTATTCGGTACAACTGACTATTCGAAGACCTTTGGTGCAAAGGTTTACTAAAAAAAAAAACACAAAAAAACCCCGAAGTACTTCTTATGAATGAACTTTCATAAATTCAAAAGAAGATGCCTTGTAAAGCTATTTATCAATAACCAAAAAGGAAATTCCTTACCCATCACTGCTATCCGGTTTGCTAAGCTCCAGGCGATCAGGCTGGACAGCAAAGCTGATTCGACACACACGTCCGTCCTAAAAGACACATTTATATACATTATATATCGAATTTGACAAAAATTTAAAAAAATTGCAGTATCCTCAAGTTGGGTCTTGAAGTACACTATTGATACAACATTAGACTATTGGTTTTGGATCATAAGATAGCTATTGCAGCGACATGTGGTTTGATTGCTTATGATTACAATTACAACAGCAATATGAGGGACTTAAAAGATTTGATGAAGCCAAAACAGCAATATAGATGATTTTATGCAATACACATTAAAATTGCAATGTAAGGAAGCCTTACCTCAAGAAGAAATCCAGCATGGTTAGGCCCAACAACACACTGTTTCAGGGTGGCCTGCTCCAACAAGCTAAGATGTGGATGACTGCAACAACGCACAAAAACAACTGACGGTTATTTCGGGACGTTATCAATAGTTTAAAGCTATTCATCAACTATATCCATATTAAATTAAAAGATTGACAGACTCACCTATTGAAACTATATTTGTTTAGTTTCTCAGACACTTCACGTAGCCTGTCAAAAAATGATAAGATAATATGATCAAAATGTTCAGCAACTACAATGACCAGCACAAAATTGGTTTGCAGCTGATGAATATTAATCCAGTCCTAGAAGCTTGCATGTTTCTGAAGAAGATTTCACGTGTTTGTTTAATCAGTCATTGCACCCAAACACATTTTATCTTGGTTAAGGAGCAATTGAAAATACGCAAGAGAATGTCTGGTAAGAAGCTTATCAGCATAATAAATAGGGATCTACCAATTATTGGCCAGACCGATTATCAGCAAAGATTTAATTTTTGCAGTGAGCAGCAGTGTGCGCCGCGCTCGGGAAATCATTTGGTGATTCCAACCCTTGATGCTGAGTGCCAAGCAAGGAGGCAATGGGTCCCATTTTTATAGTCTTTGGTATGACTCGGCCGGGGTTTGAACTCACGCCCTTCCAGTCTCAGGACGGACACTCCAACCACAAGGCCACTTAGCTGAACATATGCATGAGTAATTGCTATGAAATGGAAAAGGACTAAGATTATAAAATATTAGCTTCTTCCTACTCCTTTTTGGATATATTGTAAATAAAAATTAACATATGTAAAATATGTGCTGTATCATATTGAAACTGTATACATGTTTGAAATAAA
The DNA here is from genome assembly GCF_033978785.1 of Entelurus aequoreus. Taxonomy (NCBI): domain Eukaryota; kingdom Metazoa; phylum Chordata; class Actinopteri; order Syngnathiformes; family Syngnathidae; genus Entelurus; species Entelurus aequoreus. The sequence goes on along the minus strand of NC_084741.1, from coordinate 61,240,520 downwards.
CGTTTACCAATGAACCAACCAGTATTTCATGGTCTCTCACAAGGAAAACCTTACAATGTAATAAATCCATAACCTGCTAAAAAAAAACAATTGTACACAATTGAGTAAATGGCAAATTGTTGTGACGTAGACAAATCACGTTATAATTATCCCAGGAGATTTGACATATTTTATGTAATAAAGGTGTTTGTGAAATTCCCTGATGTTGTTTGGTGCTAAATTAACCACAACATTAGCGCCACATTAAACATTATGACGCTACTGGTCCGACTTTTCCTTAAAATAATGTTAAAACAACTTAGTCTTGTCCAGCTGTTTACTGAATATACTATTCATGTTTAAATAACTTTTACTGTAAATAAAATATCGCCTTCAAATATCAGTTATCGGCCTCCTTGACTACTAATAATCGGTATCGGCCCTGAAAAAAAAGAACATATTGGTTGATGTAATAATAAAGACACTCCTCAAATTTCACAATTTACAACCCCCTGTAAGAAAACCCAAACTTTGGCAGGAAGAGATGACGGCGGTTTCAAAATCTGGGCAGAAAATGGTGTTAGAAAAGCTGTTGTGACATCCTTTAATGAGACGTAATTTGAAATAAAATAACTTAAGACAATACAAATGATTAAGAAACACTACACATGTATTTTAGGACAAATGTGTTTTTATTCTTTATTAGTGTCATTTTAATTTTTTCTCATGATGTCTTTTAAATCTATTTTTCCATTTATTTGTACATTGTGCCAAGGGCCACGTTCCACAAATGGCCCCTGGGCCACACTTTTAACACCACTGGCATCATCAAGAAAACAAAGTGTTGCAAACAATGGAATACGCTTTTTCCAAGGTTTTGCACAAGCTATACACACTCACTGAACTTGCACAGCGGATTTCTGTTCTCGCTCAAGAATCTCGCTCATTACATTTCATTGACTAAATATGTGCTAGAATCAATATTTCCTCTAATGTGGCAGTTGCACACTGCTCCCGTGTCCTCTGCGCACAAAAAATCTATGCAGCGCACAAAATCCAAAATCCAACCTAAACTCTAAACAAAATAAACACAATTTATCATGTACCATTTTGCAATGAAACTCTATATGAGTGACAGCTGACAACAATTGATCACAAAAGGTTAAAACAGTGACGTCTGCTGAGGAAGAGAAGAATGTGGTCTGCATCAACAATCATTTTATTGAGCAACACTGATTATTTTTGTCTGTAACCACACCAAAAAAATCAGCCACAAGACTACATCCAGTACAACTGGTCCTTTCTGCCATAATCACATCAAAACAAACAATCTATATGTCGTAATGACAGCAGCTGCTCTCCCTCTTTCATTTGCGCCAAAAGACGCACACACAGCCAGTGATGTGTTCAACGCCACAAAAACAATCGGACAACTCTACCACCACACAAACTGCAACTGCCAGGTTGTTATACTATCATGCGGTTCACATGCAGCCAATCAATGCAATTAACAGCATGCTAGCTATTCATTTTGCTGAACAAACTACAAGTACACACAGTCCTAAATCAAGTGTGCTGATTTTAGTGTCATGTATTAAGAATGTTAATTTATGGGTATTAATATTGAAATGTTCTTACACGATTACATACATGCTAAAAAAAACTCAGTAAGGTTCAATGTGACTTTATTTGTACCCAAAGGTAGATTTGTTTGGCAGTGTAAAATGGAGACTGACAGTTGCAAATACATTAAAATAAACAAAAGTATTAATACAAAACAAATCACAACACGACAAAGTACTCAACATGTTGTCTGGGACCAGGAAAAGAAGAAAAGTCACACGAACAAAAAAAAGAGTCAATGTAAAGTTAATAAAAGACAATAAGATGATATTACCAAGAATGAATAAATAAATAAAAATAAATATATATGTGCAATATAGCTATAATTTTCTTAAAAGAATAGTTGCGGTTGGAATAAAGCTGTTCCTATACTGAGATGTTTTGCATCTTCAATGTTTATTTATGATCTTGGAAGCCTAAGCCTCCAACCAGACAGGAGGAGATGGAACTCCCCATAAAGAGGGTGAGAGATTTTTGCAGTAGTTAAATTGGCAATCTGTTGTACCTGCCTGGTATACAGGAACTCCAAAATGAGCTCGGGCAAACCAATAAGCAGACTTGACAACTTAAATAAATATCTGGCTTATAATGATATATTTTAGACACAATTTGTACACTGTATCTCATGCTTACATCCTATTGTGCAAAATGTTTAAAGTTTTAATGTGTACAAAATGTAATTTTTGAAAGGGGTACGGACATGTCTCAAATCCCTCCAAAGTAGAACCCCCACCCAGACATGCAAACACAATTGTTTTTATTTTCACTGTCAGTGAGCCAAATTATTTATATTAGAAAAATAATATACTGGAAATCTCTGCTGTTCTTTGATTGATATATTAAAACATTTAACTTGTATCAGCTTTGGAACCGGTGTGACGCTAATGTTGCCCACATGTGGTCTAAGAAATGCTCAAAAAGTTTGTGCGTTTGCTCGGACACATGAAAAATTAGGGAGAACATTGGCTAGAATGCGTTCCAACTTTTGTTCATAATCAGCTGACGCAACTTTTTTTATCAATCATTGTGGTAGCGTCACAGTGCATTAAGCAATGTTGAAGCAGAGCATCCATTTACTCAATGGGGGAGCATAGAGTGGGTTGTTTCACTGCAATCAAACTAAACAGTCATTGGATAAATGCACATTTTTTTCCTACCCACAGACAACGAGCGTCTCTGGAAGTGAATGGGCTTGCCCTCGGCTGACCTAGACGCCGGGCTTCCGCATGATGATTAGATGATCTGTTTGAGGCTGAAACCCTTTTTGATTAACAGCAAAATGAGTGAATCAGCGATCTTGAAATATAAACCACTGCCAAAGCATTTTTCAGCTTGAATTTCGTTGTGTCGCATTAATAAAAATAATTACACAATCCTGTAAGTGACGTTTTCTTTGTAAAATCTAGCTTCTTTATATATTTTATTTGTTAATGGAGACTGTACTCGTGTCTGGAGAGTAGCTGAGAATGAGCTTCCGTTACGTAAAAAGACCAGCAGCTGACACTGGTATATGGCCTGTGGTACATTGTTACAAAATTGCATCATTGTCGAGTATGCAAATTAGACAATGGCGCCACACCCATAGCCACGCACGACACAAGTATATTGGTAAGCTGAGGGAAACCCTGATGCGTGAAAGCAAGTAAGTATGTGACAAAATTAAACACGTTATATTTTTGGCATTGAGTGTCGAGGATGAGAGACCTCACTTGTTGCTTGCTGGGCCAAGGTTTACACTGTTAGGCATTCAGGTTATATTTTAATGTGGTTTAATATGTCTACTGTTTAAGTACTGTAGAGGACATTCTGGAAAACTTGCGTTATTCTTTTAGATCATTTACCACAAAAAAAGCAACAACCATGCATAATTGTTCAAACCTGCTTTATGCAAAAACTATTTATGGTAAATATTTTTTAAAAATCAAGAAGTTTAATCGAACAAAAAAAACCAACAACTTTGTCATTAATCAAAACTGAATTGCCAGCTGTAACTGCTACGACAAAAAGACTTACCCCTGAATTCTACAGAATGCAAAACGGCTGCTTAACGTCACCGCCAAGAAATGGCACCAACATGGCGGTGACGTTCCGCATCCCTGCGCTAAGTATATACAGGGCTTCTATTATTGCCGGTCGCCCCAACACGGCGGCTCAATTTAGCTAAAAAAATGCTCGTGTTGGATAGGAAGTCATGCTGAAACACAAAGTAAATTATTCGGTTTATATTCAGGAAAGAATTGTCCGTCTTCAAGACGGATCGTGTTTAACACTTTGAAACTTCCGAATGGGAGGGGACGGACATTAAGTCAACTTTTTAAAGGTTTTCAGATGTGATTTCCCCTTGTTGACACTAATGGATGTACAGGCATATCCCGGGAAGCTATATGGGGGCCTGTATTAAATACCAGCTGATACAGGGGCAGGGGAAGCAGGGGAGTGGTTTGTAAAAGTAAAATTAAATGTGTTTGTGTCATCTTTTCCCCGGGTCAAGTCAATTTAATGCCGCCACAGACGCGCCTGCCTGTGGTTATTGATGGCCGGCAAAGCTGGAGACATTCCGCAGTGTTTACTTTATCACATGATTCGCGGATTTGCGATATCTCATTGAAGTCCGCACTATCTCAATGCACGGCGCAGCCGCAACAGAGCAGTGGTAGGGATTGCCTAACGGCAGATAGCAGTGCCGTTCCGTGGAGGCTATATATCGCTAGCGTTGTGCATTCTGTGTAGATCAACGGTTACAGTAGGCTTACCATTAAGAACAGTGATGACATTACAACACTAAACAGTTGCTGCCAAACTGCCACCTTGTACTGCCCAATGCTGAACTGAACAAATGCAGTCATCTGATCTGAATTCACCACATCTAACCAACAGCTGTGTTGCTGTGTTTAGCAGTGTCATTTTAGATTTAAAAAGAGATAAAAATAGCTGAATGTACATCCCACAGACAAAGTGTATTTAGTAAGCCCAAATTTGGGATGTTTGTTTCAAGTAATGTTTAGTGTGGTTGAAAACTAGAGTTCGGTAACGTGGCCAATTTCACAACTAGATTGAAATTTAATTCATAAAGTCCGAGGGATTAATGATATGAAAATTTCATATGGTTGTGACCAAAACTATCACGTTTATTATCCAGGTATTGTTGAATATGCTCAACCAATACTTATACACGCTGAAATCTGAGACCAAGTTTTTTGTTTAAATAACTAAAATACACTGTTAAAAAAACACACTATTTTGCATGTTTTGTCTTTTTTATGCTTCACCGTTGTCTTCGTATTTTATCTGTTTTAATGGATAAACTTTTATTGTTTTAAATATTGGTTTGTACTGTCACAATTGAAGATTTATTCAAAGTACCCGTAGAATGGAAAAACAAGTTGCCTCTATATTGAAGCTATTATCAGATATTTGTGATTTATGAAACCAAAATACTTACAAAGTTTGCGAATAAATAGATATGACCAAAATAGTATCAATCTCAGAGATTCTCGAGCCATTTTTAAAGATAATGAGCAAGCCAGTCACGTGATCCGTGACGTAGAGTTAGAAACCAGGCATCCCCTCCCCAACAAACACTTACTGTACAATTTCCACTCTTGCTGGGATGCCGTCTGACAGGACGCTCACATAATCGCGTTTACATGAAGAATAATAAGCCTCACGAAAGGCTGCAACTAGTGTGTCTTTTTTGCCTCTCGGTCCATGGCCAAGTGAGAGATGCATGATATATTATCTAGAATTAACTTTTAGCAAGTATGAGATGAAGCAGAAGCAGCCACAGGCTCAGTGTGTCAACAATAGCAGCGTGAACTAGCAGTTGCTCACTGCCATCAATGCTTCGCTAAAATAAGCTGTCTGCGTTAGCGCTTATATTAACAATATTGCTCTTATTTGGTAAATTTTGCATTGGTGATGCAGAACAGTGGGGAAACTGTTTAGGATGTGACAACCTGAACAAACTAACTAAATCAATCAATAAAATCAGGTATGATGAATGTTTGGCTCTGGAAAGTACCTTTGTCACTTTTGACCAAGCCTACAAATATCACTGATATTAATACATGTTTCTTATGGCTTAAAGTAGAGTGACAGAATTATGTATACCGGTAAATGAAATGAGAGCAGAATGGATAAAGAAGATGAACTGTGCATGCACATATACTTATTTCCAGTGAGATTTTAATGTAGTACAGTACATAAAGCAAGTAGACCAATAAGAACATGCATTGCATCACACACAGGATGCATTTCATATGAAATAAAAAGCTGTAATCCTGCCCAGCTGTTTGACACTGAAGCTGTCTGCTTTTTGCTAGTTTGCCTATTTCAATAAATAGGTCAACAAAGACAGGGCACCATCTATGGCAGTGGACACACACACACACACACACTCGAATGTACATTATATGTGTCAGGGTTAGTGGTCACCATGACGTCACATAATTTGCTATAATGATTTTCTTTAAAAAAATTAAAAAACTCAAAAAATGTATACATGCATTAAAAACAAATCTATTATTAATCAGTATCGTTTTGCCATATTTTCAATTGTTGCTGCTTATTGTACAATGTACTTTGTTGAGAATATTTTAAGTGTCTAGAGCAGGGATTTTAAAACTCATTTCAGCTCAGGGGCCGCATGGAGGAAAATCTATTCTCACGTGGGCCGAACTGGTAAAATCATGGCATAATAACTTCACAATACAACTACAACAACTTCAGATTGTTTCCTTTGTTTTACTTTGGCCCTAAATAGAACAAGCACATTCTGAAAATGTACATATCACAAATAATCCTCTTGACAAAACACTTTAAATTGCCCACAGCTCCATCTGATTGGTTACTCAAACCACTCACCGGTAAGAGGCAGAGCCAATCAGAAGCCGAGGTCTTTTGCAGACTACTGTATATGGATGTGTTGAAAAAACATGAAAACAGAAAAACTCTCCCAAAATTGTAATAAACATCCCAGTCCTCTACATGTCACAACTACCAGTAACGTTACTACGAGCAGAGTAATGTAAAAACTTAATGACATAGGTTAGCTCGTAGCACCTCAAGAAGCGTCTGCGAATCACTTGAAACAAAGCTACACAAATAATCGATATGGAAACAGTCCGTTAAAGTATAAACATGTTTGTATGGGTGAGAGAAAGATTAAAGAACTCAAACTGAACTCATAGTCTACTTTCATTGCAGGGACACACGAAGAGGAGTGATAATAGTTGAGAAGCTGCAAAACAGCAAAGCAGAGTTGTCGTGCTGGATTTGCATTCCTTAAATATTTTGTATATGCTGCTACAGTGTATGTGTGTGTCTGTGGGTTTGTGCGTAGGCTGCTTAATAATGCATAACAATTAGGGGTGTAACGATTGATAATGGCATTGTGTTTATATGTTTGAGTGTTAATAAAGAAATTGTGATATTTAAGACATTTCCTATTGCTAAAAAAAATAAAAATTAAATGTTACTTATTTGTTTTCATTTAGTAGCACCGGTGCTACTAGTCAAAAAGCTAAGCGTACAGCCCTGTGATTGCAAAAGCCACAACAAGTAGGAAATGACAATGTTTTAAAGCCGCAACACAACTTTAAGCCACAAAGACATGACCGACAAAACGGATGTGACAGCGGAGGAAGTTACGGCGAAGCACCAACTTTTGGAACACAACAACGTGAAAGGTTGTTTCATTAGAAACAAAAATACAAGAGATGGATCAAGGGTTATGGAAATTAGGAAGCAAGGGGCCAACACCATCAACAGAGATGAGGCGGCATACTTGCTTCCCGCACACCTGGGACCCTGTCCGTCATCAGATTCTGTATAGCTGGGTCAGAGAACTTTATTTAGCAGGTAAATCTACGATTAAAACGTTTGTTAATGTAGTTTTATTATCTATGTTGGCCCTGCGATGAGCTGGCGACTTGTCCAGGCTGTACCCCACGAATGCAGCTGGGATAGGCTCAAGCACCCCCCACGACCTCAAGACGGACATGCGGTAGAAGATGGATGGATGAACATTTCTTGAATTTGAAAATTGAAGCAGAAAAGGTTTTCTCTTGTTAATTAAACCTAAAGTGTTGGTTGCACTTCATTCAAATAAGATGTGAATGCATTGGCCAACAGTCACACTGCTTGATTTGTTTTGCTAAAAAGTTACTGAATCGATTTCAAATGACTGAATTATTTCGAATCGAACGTTCTAAAAAAAATTGTTCCTGAATCGTATTGGCAACCACAAATAATGGAATCAAATCATTAAAACGAATCATTACACCCGTAATAATACAAAACTCGAGTGTTGATTGTTACGATCATACCTTGATAAAGATGTTAATAATGTAACCTATGATATTTCTACCTAAATAATGCTTTTGATGATCTGTACATTACGTTTTGTACTTTATATCGCAGCATGACAAAGTCTTAGGAACTTTTTTTTGTAACAAAGTGTAATATTGCTAGGTGATCAGCCTGCTAATAATCTGCCAATGTCAAAACTTGTGAATTTAGAATCATTTTGTCAATCACAGGTGACGTTATTAAGGGATACATATTATTTCAGCTTGTTTGTATGGCAGGGATACACAAATTTCAGGGGTACAAAACTTCAGGGAGCTATTTATTATTAACTCATGGCACTTTTAGTTTTAGTTTGTTTTTATTTACTTGTTTTTAAATAAACATTCTTTAGGCATTCAAACAAAGCTAAGTGTTGGAGTTTGGAATAATAGTATTCTAAATTTAGACGCCGGTATGTTACTTTTACTGTAAATTAATATTAGCTCCAAATATCGGTTATCGGCATCCTTCACCCTGAAAAATCGGTAAATTTTTTGTAACAAAATATCTTGTATATTCTAAAATGATTAAATGAAGTATGTATAACAATGTTGTGGAAGTTTTGTATTAATGTTTTATACTGTTATTTATTATTGTTGTCTACACACTGACTAACATACACATACCATTTATACTCCGTATTCATTCCATTGTGTATGCAAAAGTGTTTTGCTGTCAAACAAGGGTTGTTTATAGGTTTCTTTACTCGGGAATGTGCTCGCATCATGTGACATATTTAAAATGTCTTCTTTTGAGAACATTCTGAAACCTATTAAAGTGGTAAGATTGATTTTAAATCACATTAAAAAATATTGACTTATTTCAACTTCTATATTTTTTATTTGTACGCTTATAGATGTAAACAGTCCCCCAATCGGCTTGATCTTCTTCGCCTGTGAATAACATAGTAACAAGGAGCGTGTTGGTCCCTCATGGGGATTGATGGACAGTGAAAAAAACTTATTGCACATTTCTTTGCCAAAATTTACAATAGCGATTCAATTCGTGATTTTTTACATTTCATTCATTTAAATACATAAAACAGCTAATTTCATCAGTGAAAGAAATCATGTTACTGTCAGTCAACATATTCTTGTCTCAAGTTGCAACACAGCAGCATGCAATCTACATTCGAAAATATTTTTTACACCGTCCTTGGCTGCTTGTCGTAGCCTCATCCACCTGTTTCAAACTAAGTTGACAGGCCTCATACTGCTGTCACCAAAGAAATTCTTCAGCAATTTTACACTGTCACTGTGAACACTTTTTGTAGATCCTTCACAACAATGCTGCACAGTAATACAACGCATATGGTGTTATTTATAAAACACACTGACTGCATCGGCCGCAGCGCAGACAAACTTGCAATTTCTGTAAACACTTTTGACATGATACGAGGGTCAACACGAGGCTCGACAATTCTGATTCGAAGACGAAGGTGAGGAAAACATAGAAAACCTCAGCCACTTGTGGTTTGGTTATTGCAGTAATTAAAACCTCAATGTCGATTAATGGTGTGCACAGATGACTCACTACATGCCTGAGAGCAACACAGACAAACTATCAAGAACATAAAAGGTGTACAAAATTAAGTTATGCATAAAAATTATTTTCATTACCAAAATAAGACAGTAATATTGGAAACTAGGGATGTAACAATATGAAAATGTCATACAAAGGTTATTTATTGTCTACAAAATTATCATGGTTATTATTATTATCATGGTATTGTTGTTAAATGTGCTCAAAAAGTAAAAGTAAAGCCATATCATTTTTATTTCAGTGTTTAAATATGTTGATCTTTTTTCGTTTTAATTTGTAAGAGTTTGCGTTTTTTTAATGATAATGACAATAACGTGTGATGGGTGCGTCACGTCCAGTGTATGTGGCGTCAAACAAATTCACTTCCTATTGTCATATTTCTTCGAGTATCGACTAATCTCTGTCTAAAAAAGTGTGCACCATTGAATATCTTAGTTGCTCAAACAGTAAGTTCATTCAAGTTTAGATTGGGGCATGTCGTTTTCAACGACAAAAGAGGTTAATGTGTCTTGTACTCATGTTAGCATTTAAGCTAGCTGGCACTAGCTTGCTTCTCCGGTAAATTTGCTGTGTCACCAGTCCGTGAGTTTCTCAAAGTGTTATCGATCACGGTTTTACGACCATTTTTAATTTAAAACGGTAATACCAACCGTGGGAAGCTTTACCGTGGTTTATCATTATACCATTTATCGTTACATACCTATTTGAAATGAATTCAGATTCATACAGCGGACTGGCACAATCTAGTACTCTAAAATGTTTAACCCCGATGATACATTTTTTTTTAACCAAATAGTCCAAGAAACCTTATGTATTTTCTGTATATAACCTATACTTTAATTCCTCTTCCTATTTTGATTCCCTACTGTGCAAGCATTACATAATAAAATTCCGGTGGTCAACTAGACAATCAATATGCAATAGTATATTCATCCAACTGCTCCATGGGGTAAATGTAACGGTCAATATCTGCCTTTTTACTTGCTGTGTTTGCTTCCACAACAGCACATGGGTTTGGCAGCACATGGTGATTTAAGCATGAAGTGAAACACATTTAACAGCCATAACCCCTCTGAGAAAATAATGTCATGGGTGGCAGGGGAAAAAGTCTATTAACATTATTAAAACGTGCTAGTTCATGTCAGTCCAATTTGAACAAATCGTTGGGTTAGTATCACCCAAGAGCTTTGTTGTGTGGAGTCTATAGTTAGCTCTTAAACTCAATGTCAGTCTAAAAGCAGTCAGACATCTCCACCCTGTTGTCTGCAGAATAGAACATCTCATTGAGTAGGCCTGGGCCTATATTTGATAAGTCAATTAACCAAACAATCAATGAAAATGAACTCTGCAAGTTTTTCAGCCTTGATAAGCACCATATGCATGCATTGTTACGAGCTGCAAGAGCCGTCACTCTTTTGCATCGGTTTCAACAACTGCGGGTGGTTGTACTACACCAGGGGTAGGGAACCTATGGCTCTAGAGCCAGATGTGGCTCTTTTGATGACTGCATCTGGCTCTCAGATAAATCTTAGCTGACATTGCTTAACACGATAAGTAATGAATAATTCCGCTGGTAATCACGATGTTAAAAATAACGTTCAAAATATAAAACATTCTCATGCATTTTAATCCATCCATCCGTTTTCTACCGCACCTGTTCAAGAAATAACAATGTTATTAAAAATAATTATAGAGACTTATTATACTCTAAAAATGTTGGTGTTACTTAAAAAATGCACGTATTTAGTTGTCCATCCATCCATCCATCCATCCATTTTCTACCGCTTGTCCCTTTCTGGGGTCGCGGGGGGTCGCTGGAACCTATCTCAGCTGCAGTCGGGCGGTAGGCGGGGTACACTCTGGACAAGTCCCCACCTCATCACAGGTCTAACACAGACAGACAACATTCACACTCACATTCTCACAATAGGGCCAATTTAGTGTTGCCAATCAACCTATCCCCAGGTGCATGTCTTTGGGGGTGGGAGGAAGCCGGAGTACCCGGAGGGAACCCACGCAGTCACGGGGAGAACATGCAAACTCCACACAGAAAGATCCCGAGCGCAGGATCAAACCCCAGACCTTTGTATTGTGAGGCATATGCACTAACCCCTCTTCCACCGTGCTGCCCGCATTTAGTTGTATTCAGTGTTAAAAAATATTATATGGCTCTCACGGAAATATGTTTTAAAATATTTGGCTTTCATGGCTCTCTCAGCCAAAAAGGTTCCCGACCCCTGTACTACACGCACAAAAGCGGTATAATAACAGCTAGGAGTGCACAATTTTGAGAAAAAGCCGAATTGCGATTTTTCTCCAAAACTGCAATTGCGTTTCGATTTACAATTGTTATATTTTATACATATGAATGCAAAAAACTGTCAAAATAACAAGTGAAGGGAGACATGTCACTTATAGACTGTCAGTCAACATATTTTTGTCTCAAGGTGCCACACATTATAACAATATGCAATGATATTTGGCTTCATGCAGACACACTAGAGCTTTTGTCAACCTCATGCTATTAAACTGAAGAAATAATCGATAAAAACTATAAAGTGTTTATAATGTAATGTAATCATAATGGATAGTAAGAATGCAGGACACCATTTTAAATTATATAAACGTTTATTTCTCATTACTGTACAATTGTTAACAATGGTACTTTAATTAGAAGGTAAATAAATTGTAGTTATCCTAAATAAATAAATAAAATGGACTAATTTCTGTAAGAAAAAAGTGGCATTACCACAGGTAATGCCACTTTATTTAGCCATTTTAATTATTGTTTTGGTTGTGTGCATTTGAGGGTCCCTCACCCCCTGCTTAACAAAGAAAGAAACTACCTTATAGCTTTTTGTTGTGATTTTTATTGAAGTGCAAATTTTTGCCAACATTATTTCAAGTATTTGTTTGTTTTAATTAACTTGGGTATTTAAAAGTTTACATTTCAAATACAATGTTAAAACATACAGGAAATACAAGTTTGTTGCATTTGAAAGGGTATATTTGAAATTTTAATGCATTATGATTTCAACAGTGGTTAATTTTATCTCAAAAAAATGTTGACAACAACATAGTTTATCGGCAGTAATTTGTAGGTCGAGCAAAATTTGTTATCGACCCTGGCCAATCATTGAGTGATATGAATATGTTTGTTTCTTTCTATTCTAAGTCCAGATGTGTCCAATTCGTCCTGAAGTACTATGGTGCAAGCATGTACATGCGGTTTCTCAGTGTATTGTGCAGTTAAACGTATTTATATAAATGAGCTGGTCTGGAAAGGACGGCAACGAAAAACAATGTCAAAACAATTTAGTATCGATCAAGCATAATTCAAAAGACTTGTGTCTGAGCTCATCAACACTACTGCCATGAAATCACTTTCCCAACATAATGTATGCAGAGTAGGCTTAACACATACTACTTGACAAAGAAAAACAATTGATGGTACCCACATGTACACTCAACAACAAAATAAAATTTTTGCCAACATTATTTTAAGTATTTGTTTGTTTTATTTAACTTGGGTATTTAAAAGTTTACATTTCAAGTACAATGTTAAAACATACAAGAAATACCAGTTTGTTGCATTTGAAATGGTATATTTGAAATTGTAATGTATTATGATTTCATCATTTGATCTCAAAATAAATTTGACAACAAAATAGTTTATCGGCAGTAATTTGTAGGTCGAGCAAAATTTGTTATTGACCCTGGCCAATCATTGAGTGATATGAATATGTTTGTTTCTTTCTATTTTAAATTCAGATGTGTCCAAATCGTCAGAAAGTACTACGGTGCAAGCATGTGCATGCGGTTTCTCAGTGTATTGTGCAGTTAAACGTATTTATATATATTATCTGGTCTGGACAGCAACGTAATTTAGTATCCATCCATCCATTTTCTACCGCTTGTCCCTTTTGGGGTCGCAGGGGGTGCTGGAGCCTATCTCAGCTGCATTCTGTCTATCTGTGTTGGCAATTTAGTATCAATTAAGCATAATTCAAAAGACTTGTGTCTGAGATCATCAACACTACTGCCATGAAACCACTTTCCCAACATAATGTATGCAGAGCAGGATTAACATGTACTAGTTGACAAAAGAAAAACGATCGATGGTACCCACATGTATATTCAATAACAAAATAAATTTTTTGCGAACATTATTTTAAGTATTTGTTTGTTTTATTTAACTTGGGTATTTAAAAGTTCACATTCCAAATATAATGTTAAAACAGACAAAATACCAGTTTGTTGCATTTGAAAGGGTATACTTGAAATTGTAATGTATTATGATTTCATCATTTGATCTCAAAATAATGTTGACAACAATATAGTTTATCTGCAATAATTTGTAGGTCGAGCAAAATTTGTTATCGACTCTGGCCAATCATTGAGTGGTATGAATATGTTTGTTTCTTTCTATTTTAAATCCAGATGTGTCCAAATCGTCCTAACGTACTACGGTGCAAGCGTGTGCATGTGGTTTCTCAGTGTATTGTGCAGTTAAACGTATTTATGTATATTATCTGGTCTGGACAGCAACGCAATTTAGTATCTATCCATCCATCCATTTTCTACCGCTTGTCCCTTTTGGGGACGCGGGGCTGCATTCTGTCTATCTGTGTTGGCAATTTAGTATCAATCAAGCAAAATTCAAAAGACTTGTGTCTGAGCTCATCAACACTACTGCCATGAAACCACTTTCCCAACATAATGTATGCAGAGCAGGATTATTAACACGTACTGGTTGACAAAAGAAAAACGATCGATGCTACCCACATGTACGTTCAATAACAACAACAAAAACATTTTTGCAAACATTATTGGCAAAAATTATATGGCTATTTAAAAGTTTACGTTCCAAATACAATGTTAAAACATAGAGGAAATACCAGTTTGTTGCATTTGAAATGGTATATTTGAAAGTTTAATGTATTATGATTTCATCATTTGATCTCAAAATAATGTTGACAACAACATAGTTTATCGGCAGTAATTTGTAGGTCGAGCAAAATTTGTGATCGACCCTGGCCAATCCTTGAGTGATACGAATATGTTTGTTTCTTTCTATTTTAAATCCAGATGTGTGCAAATCGTTTTAAAGTACTACGGTGCAAGCATGTGAATGCGATTTCTCAGTGTATTGTGCATTTTAACGTATTTATATATATCAGCTGGTCTGGACAGCAACGCAATTTAGTATCCATCCATCCATTTTCTACCGCTTGTCCCTTTTGGGGTTGCGGGGGGTGCTGGAGCCTATTTCAGCTGCATACTGTCTATCTGTGTTGGCAATTTAGTATCAATCAAGCATAATTCAAAAGACTTGTGTCTGAGCTCATCAACACTACTGCCATGAAACCACTTTCCCGACATAATGTATGCAGAGTAGGCTTAACACGTACTACTTGACAAAGAAAAACGATCGATGCTACCCACATGTACACTCAATAACAACAAAATACATTTTTGCCAACATTATTTTAAGTATTTGTTAGTTTTATTTAACTTAGCTATTTAAAAGTTTACATTCCAAAATACAGTGATAAAACATACAGGAAATACCAGTTTGTTGCATTTGAAATGGTATATTTGAAAGTTTAATGTATTATGATTTCATCATTTGATCTCAAAATAATGTTGACAACAACATAGTTTATCGGCAGTAATTTGTAGGTCGAGCAAAATTTGTTATCACCCTGGCCAATCCTTGAGTGTTATGAATATGTTTGTTTCTCTCTATTTTAAATCCAGATGTGTGCAAATCGTTTTAAAGTACTACGGTCTAAGCATGTGCATGCGGTTTCTCAGTGTATTGTGCAGTTAAACGTATTTATATATATTATCTGGTCTGGACAGCAACGCAATTTAGTATCCATCCATTTTTCTACCGCTTGTCCCTTTTGGGGTAGCGGGTGGTGCTGGAGCCTATCTCAGCTGCATTCTGTCTATCTGTGTTGGCAATTTAGTATCAATCAAGCATAATTCAAAAGACTTGTGTCTGAGCTCATCAACACTACTGCCATGAAACCACTTTCCCAACATAATGTATGCAGAGCAGGATTATTAACACGTACTGGTTGACCAAAGAAAAACAATCGATGCTACCCACATGTACGTTCAATAAAAACAAAATAACATTTTTGTTAACATTATTTTAAGTATTTGTTTGTTTTATTTAACTTGGTTATTTAAAAGTTTAAATTCCAAAATACAGTGTTAAAACATACAGGAAATACCAGTTTGTTGCATTTGAAAGGGTATATTTGAAAGTTTAATGTATTATGATCTCAAAATAATTTTGACAACAATATAGTTTATCTGCAGTAATTTGTAGGTCGAGCAACATTTGTTATCGACCCTGGCCAATCCTTGAGTGGTATGAATATGTTTGTTTCTTTTTATTTTAAATCCAGATGTGTGCAAATCGTTTTAAAGTACTACGGTGCAAGCATGTGCATGCGTTTTCTCAGTGTATTGTGCATTTTAATGTCTTTATATAGATCAGCTGGTATGGACAGCAACGCAATTTAGAATCGATCAAGCATAATTCAAAAGACTTGTGTCTGAGCTCATCAACACTACTGCCATGAAACCACTTTCCCAACATAATGTATGCAGAGCAGGATTATTAACACGTACTGGTTGACAAAAGAAAAACGATCGATGCTACCCACATGTATATTCAATAACAAAATACATTTTTTGCGAACATTAATTTAAGTATTTGTTTGTTTTATTTAAATTGGGTATTGAAAAGTTTACATTCCAAAATACAATGTTAAAACATACAGGAAATACCAGTTTGTTGCATTTGAAAGGGTATATTTGAAATTGTAATGTATTATGATTTTATCATTTGATCTCAAAATAATTTTGACAACAATATAGTTTATCTGCAGTAATTTGTAGGTCGAGCAAAATTTGTTATCGACCCTGGCCAATCCTTGAGTGATATGAATATGTTTGTTTCTCTCTATTTTAAATTCAGATGTGTGCAAATCGTCCTAAAATACTATGGTGCAAGCATGTGCATGCGATTTCTCAGTGTATTGTGCATTGTAACGTATTTATATAGATCAGCTGGTCTGGACAGCAACGCAATTTAGTATCAATCAAGCATAATTCAAAAGACTTGTGTCTGAGCTCATCAACACTACTGCCATGAAACCACTTTCCCGACATAATGTATGCAGAGTAGGCTTAACACGTACTAGTTGACAAAAGAGAAAAACGATCGATGCTACCCACATGCACACTCAATAACAACAAAATTAAACACGACTTTAACAAAAGCGTGCCAGCTCGCTGTCTTCATGAAGCCCCTAGCCTTGAGCTACGTTGGCTAACGTTAGCTCCTTCATTGATATGGATTATTAGCGAGAGACGCAGAAAAACAAATATCGATGCACGTCAAACTCGTTGACGTGTAATACACGCGGAAATAGCTCTTGTTTTCTGGACAACGACATGCGTTGCGAGCCTTATTTCCCTCTCTCTAACCCATCCCCCAACCCGCATTGTCCATCTCAACTTCGACTGCGAGCCAATCCTTCCAAGAAGCTGCTAGCCTGCTAGCCGTTAGCATCCACGGGGTGCTAACGTGAGGGCTAGCTAGCAGATAGCAACACGGCTAAAGGACCGTCCAAGACAACCGGGCCTAGCCTGGACGCTAATAGTACATTTCATACGTTCGAGGGAGCAATTCACGGGCGTGACAATGTCCACGTCAACCACGCCGCCATTCACCACAAACCGGGGACAAAATAGGGAATAGCGTTCTTCTCCACGGGCCGCGACAAAATACCTGTCATTGAGCTGATCTTCGGTCCCGGGCAACGGGTGAACCACGAAGTGTATAGATGTCATGAGGACGCTCCCAAATCACACCCGGCCTGTGTGAACGATGTGGAAATTGATGTCGTTTCGATGACTGTAATTTTGTGGATTCATAGGAATCGTGTTTTTTTTTAAATGGCGAGAACCCTCGAGTTTAGATCCCAGCCTCCTCACCCACATGCCGCCATCTTAACTCTAGCAAGCTTCTTGTGTGTTGATTAGCGCACATGCACGCGCCCCGCTGGCTGGAGCTCGAGCACAAACAGGAAACGTGTTACACTGGATCGGAGTCTACAGGAAAGGCAATTAAAAACAAAATTTCACCTCCACAAAGGGCATTTCTGTCTTTGAAAGTGCGTGGAACGTACATGTACATATTTTATTATACGAAGCTTTTCTTAGTGAGTAAAATGAATTGCTTTTGTTTGACGATGAGAGAAAATAATGCCACAAAAGATACAAAAAAAACTCTCCCAGCTACAATAATTTTTTATCATTATTTTAAATAACTTGTTTTTTCGAAACATTCATAGTATATTATTCCACTGGTTCTCAATTGAAACTCATTCAACACCCTTGATGCAAATCCCTTAGGGGTGATGGACGGCTGGGCAGCGCCTGAAGAGCTGCAGCCCGCCATCATGGCCCCCCACTCCCTCCCCTCTGTTGCTAGATATCTCGAGATGTATGTCGTAATATGTATATGTCAGTGACAGTGTCAGTGGAGGCAGGTGAGGCGGGGCCTCACGTGCCATCATGGAAAGAAAAAAAATGTAAAAAGAAAAAAAAAATAATTTGTTGTATGTATCCAGTGATTGTACTATAAAGTTATTTTCCATTTAACTTCACCAGTTTTAGATTATTTTTATTCAAAATCGCTGAATTTTCACATTTGCCGTTCAAATACTGAGAAGAGACAGTTGAGCCACGTCACTGCGTTGTGCCTCAACATGGATTGCGGACTCGGCTAACTGCTGGCCTGCTGTGCAGTGAGACCGTATTGCTATATGAACTATATACATTTCCATAGTTTAGTTAGCTGAGGTATATAATGTACAGTGTATTTTGTCAACAACTGTATGTGTGTAAGTATTTCTTGTGCTGAGCAATCATAAAACGGCTGCAAAAGACGCACTGGCTGAGGCTCGCAGTAATCCCGCCTCCTGGTGGTAGAGAATGCACTCCTGCCGTAGAATGCACCCCCTTACGGGAGTGTTAAATCAACTAAAGCCCACACTTAAACTTTCCACGTGCAAGATTGAATCTATTTAAAAAAGTTATCTAATAAGAAGCCAAAAAGTGCAAAAACAATAATGTTCGTGTTGGAGGAGTTGTGAATGACTGCTAGGCCACAACATTAGGTACACCTGCAGACTGCAGCACGGATTTCATATTTCATTCATTCACAACTCCTCCAACACGAACATTATTGTTTTTGCACTTTTTGGCTTCTTATTAAATAACTTTTTTGAATAGATTCAATCTTGCACGTGGAAAGTTTAAGTGTGGGCTTTAGTTGATACAACACTCCCGTCATTCTACGGCGGGGGTGCATTAATCCAGCACAACAGCGGTGCATGGACTTAATTTATAAGTAAAGGTAAGACCATAATAACGTTTTTTATATTAAATGTGCTTTTTTGTGTGCTACAGTTTGTATGTGTAAAGTTAAAGTTACGTTTAAGTACCAATGATTGTCACACACACACTAGGTGTAATGAAATGTGTCCTCTGCATTTGACCCATCCCCTTGATCACTCCCTGGGAGGTGAGGGGAGCAGTGGGGAGCAGTGGGCAGCAGCGACGCCACGCCCTGGAATAATTTTTGGAGATTTAACCCCCAATTCCAACCCTTGATGCTGAGTGCCAAGCAGGGAAGAATGCTGGTATGAGCTTTAAAACATAACCCGTTAACTGCTGCCAATCAAATGGTGAATAAGATACTCTTTAGGGTTCATATGTTTGTAAATCTGACTGTGATGAAGTCAGTGCCTCACCAGCCATGAACCTCACCGCACGTCACTGGTATATGTGCTTCGCTGTGAAAGTTTGTTCCCGCTCCAACAAAAAAAATACGATCTAGACTGGGCTCCTAAGGGGTCCCAGTCTAGATTGTATTTTTTTACTCATCCTTCCCCAGCGTTGACCTTTTTCCCATCGCCTTGTGGCGACCCATCAGCATTCCTGTTCTGTAACCCTGTACACTGTTTGTTTGTCTAATCTTGAACGGGTTTGTGCTGAAAACAAAGTTTTGTTGTACTTGTGCAATGACAATAAAGACCTACCTTATTACTATAATGTACCGCTAAGTCGGTGGTGTCCAAAGTGTGGCCTGGGGGCCATTTGCGGCCCGCAGCTCGTTATTTACTGGCCCAAAAATAAAATAAGAACATTACATAAAAAATGTTTAATATGCAATTCTGAAATGTGCAAGTCAAACTTAAATGCTAACAATAGCTAGCTAACAGTTAAAACGCGCCAAGTACCAATATGACTATAAAAAGAACACATGTAGAATTATCTAAAAAAAAAGTTAGCATGCTAACAGTTAGCATGTATCAAGTACCAAAATATATGACTCTGACGTGTTGGGCTGCAAAATTGTCTAAAAAAAGTTTGCATATAAATGTGTGTTAGAATGCTAATGTGTTGATTAGCGCACATGCACGCGCCCCGCTGGCTGGAGCTCGACCTGTGCGACCGGTGCAATGCTAACGTTAGAATGCTAACAGCATGTGTCAAGTACCAAGTTAAATGAGAAAATTAGCATGCTGAAGAGCACGGTCTGATTGTTATGGTCTCATCTTATTCTCCTGTAGTATAGATGAATCTTTGGTAAATGGATTATACTTGTATAGAGCTTTCATACTTATTCCCACAAACGGATGGTGGCAGCATGCCACGACCCATCTGGAGGAAGGGCGAAGTGTCTTGCCCAAGGACACAACAGACATGACTCGAGTGGTGGAAGCCGAGGATTGAACCAGGAACCCTCAGGTTGATGGCACGGCCTTTCTCCCAACCGAGCCGTTTTTCATGTAGCAATTTTTATGCTTGTTTCGGGCTACACGTTCTGACTATGTTCGGTTCAATAGATGCAAACTGTTTATATTTTCAGTTGGAGAACAGTGCAAAAAGACAGCACAGAACAAGAGCACATAATAAATATAATGCACACACAACAATAAAAACAATAGAATGTTTAGTTAAAAATTCATAACAGTGTCACCGTAATCTTAGGTAGTTCAGCTGGTAACATATCCCAAAGTCTGGGACGAGCCACAGAGAAAGAAGGACCGCCCCACTGTTTATATTTAGACAGAGGAACCTCCAGCTGCTGTTGGTTGGCAGACTGTAGAGCATGCCTGGGGCCATGGGTGTTTATGAGTTCGCACAAATTAGATGGAGCAGTACTAAAAACATCCATCCATTTTTTACCGCTTGTCCCTTTCGGGGTCGCGGGGGGTTGCTGGAGCCTATCTCAGCTGCGTTTCGGGCGGAAGGCAGTGTACATGAGGCTACCATGAAATGATTTACGTGGACCCCGACTTAAACAAGTTGAAAAACTTATTCGGGTGTTACCATTTAGTGGTCAATTGTACGGAATATGTACTGTACTGTGCAATCTACTAATAAAAGTTTCAATCAATCAAAAAAAAAAACACACTGGACAAGTCGCCACCTCATCGCAGGGCCCATACATTAAAAAATTAAAATCAGCTCTAAAATGGACTGGATTTTAGTGCAGAGAGCACAGAACTAGAGTGATTGTGTACCCGTTAAAAAAATATTTAGAGATAAGTGGTGGACACCAACATGCAGGGCGTTACAGTAGTCAAGGCCAGAAGTGCTAAACGCATGAATATTTCAAGGTCTCACTTGCAACAAGTATACATTTGGTTTACCCAGAAAGGCACCAGAAAAAACTAACTCAGACAGTACATTTTTTGGCAAAATTCAGATTGTTGTCCAGATTGACAACCAGATTCTTTACCACGTGTCCACAGTAGGGGGCAAGAGAACCCATCCATCCATCCATCCATTTTCTACCGCTTATTTCCTTATCAGGGAAAATGTTAGATCCAAACAAAATGCGTTCTGTTTTGGACTCATTTTTAAATGAAAGACAATGACGGGACAACTCTGTCTCAAAGTGTTAACATGTGCTCAATGTTTCCTTACCATTATTGCTATGTTGTCTATTACCATTGTTGGTATATTCATTATTTCTACATTGTTGATACAAATTATTGTTACAGTGTAATAATTATTGTTACCTGTGGTGATGCCCCTATGATACAACATCTATATTATAATCCTAGAAGAAAGTAAGAGTGAAACTCATGTGAATAATCACTGCATGGAGAACTGGGGGTGGGATTAAATAAATGATCTTCTTCCCACTCCCTTTCAGGCAAAACTGGACAATCCTGCATTACATACTATACAAGCTTTTGCACTATATTCATTTATATTATTATGTGTTGTCAACTTTGTACTTTTTTATGTCATTGCCTGAAATAAATACAAACGTAAATAAATGAAAAAAGAAAAGAAAAATGAAACAATGCTTCAATGTTTATTATACAGTAGAGAATGGATTCCAGTGAGTTAGTACGGTAAATATAGTTGCTGCAATTAGGGGCAACAGTACTGGTCGAAGAATAGATCCTTGAGGCAAACCAGAGAACTGGGAGACTCCTAAAGTCATTCATCGTGACTGCTGAAGTCCCGTCTTTCAAGAGCGACTTGAACTATTGAAGAACAGACCCACAAAGACCAACTATTTGAGCAATGAGGAAGGCGTGGTCCACGGTATCAAACCAGCAGTAAGGTCAAGTATCACCAGCATTACAGGCTTTTTGGAGTCAAGGGACAAAATAATATCATTCTGGACTTTTAGCAGTGCAGACTTGGAGCTGTATCGACATCTAAAACCAGACGGAACCTTATCTAAAATATATCGTTTCCTGAAAATCTAAAATGGTCAAATATTGATAGTATCAATACCAAAGGTAGTGTCAGTATCAGGTTGATACTAGCGATATTTTTCAGTTTGCGTCACAAATATCTGTGTTCTTGTTTTTTTTGTGTTACATTGTTACTTGTAGCTGAATTGTTTACAAACTCAGGGACATAGAGGAGTTAGGGGGTAAAAATCCCTAAATATTTGGATTAGTGTACTTTTTTTTTTTTTTGCTTTTGTTGAGTTATTTCGCACTATTAACTTTTATTGAGGCAGCATGACGGCGTAGTGCTTTGCATGTTGGCCGCCCAAAGGTTCAAATTTCCATTTGGGTGTCTCTGCGGGGAGTTTGCATGGTTGCCCCTTGTGTGAGTTCTTTCCCACATTCCAAAAACATGCATGTTAGGCTAATTAGACACGCTAAATTGTCCATATGTGTCAATAGTCGTTTGTCTATGATTGGCTGGTGACCAGTCCAGGATGTACCCTACCTCTCGCCCAAAGTCAGCTGGGATAGGCTCCAGCTTACCCTTGACCCTCAAGAAGACGAACGGTAAAGAAGATGAATGGAAGGACTTTATTTCCTCTAACAATTGTAGCCTATATGTAATAACGGGGAATAATTGTATTATTTGTTTCTAGTGTTTAATTGTTTTGTATTGCCACATTTCTATTTTGTTATTTTTTTTGTTAAATCTTTCTTAAAATGATTGTTGATAAAACCATATTTCTTGTTTATCTGAAATCTTTATTATAGTCCATCAAAATAAAGGCAATATCACAAAATCATCAGTAATACCAGTCCTGCTTTTAATTGGTATCGGGTTTACACCTAAATGTACATCCCTAAACCCCTATGGCAGGGGTATAGGGGTATAAAAAATGTCTGCCCATTTGAATGAAATAAACTGCTGTTTTAAATGTGTCCACTAGATGTCACAATAGCAATTCTTTGTATGTTTGTAGATTATGCTACATATGTAAATAAATAAATAAACCACATGTGCACTAGTCGAGGAAAATGAGCAACGTACATGAATAACATCCTCTAATTTGATTTTGATATTATTATTTTTATCTTGATAGATTGAAAATTAACACCAGTTGACTGATGAACATTATCACATAATTTATAATAATAATAACAATACATTTTATTTGTAAAAAGCACTTTACATTGAGTAAAAAACCTCAAAGTGCTACAGTGTATTAAAAAATTTAAATTAAAGAATAAATAAAAACATAATAAAAAAATAATAAAAATAAAAACTAGAACAGCCTAATAGCTAGAACTAGTATGCATATATCTAAAAAAGGTTTTTTTTTTTTTAAAAAAAGGTTTTTTAAACCTTTTTCAAAAGCATCCACAGTCTGAGGTGCCCTCAGGTGGTCAGGGAGAGCGTTCCACAGACTGGGAGCGGCGGAGCAGAAAGCCCAGTCTCCCATTGTTTTATTCAATTTATACAGAAAGTATAAATAATGACAAATAAAGATAGAATACTATTAACCTCAACATGTAAGGGTAAAAAAAACCCAACAACATTATGATTTGTACATTCTCGGAATGTGCTTGTTCTATTTCTAAACAAAGAAAACAATCTGAAGTTGTCTTTATTTTGAAGTTATCGTGCCGTGATTTTACCAGTCTTGGGAGTATCTTTTTCTCCATGTGGCCCCCGATCTAAAATGAGTTTGACACCTGTGTACTATATAAAGCAATGTGTGGTCGACCAGCTGTCAGCTTGTCTGTCCCTTGTGAATGTAATACATGTGTTGCACCAGCAGATGGCAGTGTTTCCTTTCAGTGAGAGGGGATGGGAAAGCAGCTGGTAACCTTCTTCATTATTGGTAGTACAATTAATTGTGTGTTATACACATGTCACATAGCAGATGGACAAGCAAAAGAAGAGACTTCAACTTTATAGGTGACAATAAAGGCATGAATCATACATAATATCAGCTATCTGCAGATGCAACAAAGAAGGAATAACAGTTTTGTACACATGAAGTTATTGAAATAGCCACAGATGATATGTTGTCGAGGGACTTCTCATTGCCAGACAGTCTCAGTGTCCTTGTGTGTGTGTGTGTGAGTGGATCTCTATTGTGTGCCTTTTGTTCTGGTTCTTTGTGGTCTGCTGGAGAGTCTAGACAGCTGATACACATTGTTCGCACATAATCCTTGGGCCTGCCTGAGGCCATATTTAATGATCCAGAGAAAAGTTATTTAAGACATATACATGATTGCAGATTGTAAACAAACCACTGGAGTAATGTCCGACGTTTGACCATATACAGTATATTTTTTGGGGTATGTCAAACATTTAAAAGTCCTCGGCTCACAAGTCACTCTACAAAATATAAGGCTATGAACCTCTTGAGAAAGTGATGCATTGTCACATGTTAAGCTTTCAAAGAAAAAGGTAAACACATTTGAGAAAAAAAATGGTTACAATGTTTTTTAAGTTTTATTTTTGTCTTAAATTTGAAACTTAAACATAAGTATAACAATACCTAAACAAATACTCTGTTTACATTCAGTACCAGTTAAAAATTGGATACATTTCTCATTCAATAGCCTGAGAAAGTGTGTCCAAATTTTGTCAGGTATCTGCTAATTATTGCAATAATTTCAATATACACTTTCTATACTTTGTGGAGTCGTCCCTCGTTTATCGCTGTAGCGCTGCTTGGCACTCAGCATCAAAGGTTGCAATTGGGGGTTAAATCATCAAAATGATTCTCGAGCGCAGCCACTGCTGCTGCTTACTGCTCCCCTCACCTCCCACGGGGTGGAACAAGGTGATGGGTCAAATGCAGAGGGTAATTTCACCACACCTAGTGTGTGTGTGACTATCAGTGGTACTTTAACTAACTTTAATTAGTTCCAGGTATAACCGCGATTAATTAACTAATGCCAAGTATGAATCATTAATCATAAATTGAATATTTTTAAAGCTCGGGCATAAAAAGGCCTCTTTGCGACCTTTCAAATGTTTTTCAATATGAATGACATGACACCTTTAGTCACCTTGACACTCTTTAAATCCAATATAGTAATGCTGTCTGAGGCTGAACCAATCAGTGGACACGATACTGAACAGCACACTCTGTTTGGTTTGGTCTTCTCTTGTGGCCAATAACATGCATCATTATGCTGGAAAATGCTAAATTTAGGCCATAAATGTTGTAGAATGGGCTTAAAAAAAGCGAGGTTGCGTCTTTACAAGAAATGTATATTAAAGATGCTAATACTAATTCAGTTTTATATTTAGGACACTATATCTTAAAACATCTACAGCCTACCTTTGTGTTAATGTAAATTGATGTAACATCTAATATATCATTAACAATTGTACTTTTAGAACATACCAAGGGCTGATAAAAAGAAAAAGCTGCATGGTGCTAGTAGCCTGATCACATCCAGTAATACAACATTGTCTGCAAACTGGCTTCAAGTTGACCAACAGTAATTTTCAACTGTTAAGTCGATATGCACTTTTGTATATGTTATTGACTGAGAATACACATTAGGTCTGGTCAATTACGTTTTTATTATTTCATCTGTAAGCATCAAGCATGGAAACAAGCTATAAACAGGCTTAAGACAGACAGGGAGACAAACACTGCAACTACATTCTAATTAACTTACACTTATACATTTAGGCCAAAACACTGAAAACAAAGTGAGGTTCCTGGTATTATAAATAAACTATTCCATACTAATGGATTTAACATAAACACTTTGTTTCATCTACAGCGCATGCTAACAATAGACCTGCTTTTCTAAGTGACATATCAGCGCTTCAGTGTTCTGCGAGGCGGCAAATGGCAGAAGAGAATTGCACTATCGCACTCGTGTTTCGGCAAAACAGTGTACTGATTTACAGCATCAAACTCATGACTAATACAGCTTCATGTACAAACTTCAATACTTTTAAGTGAAATGTCAAGAAGTTCTCCTTAAAACAAAGTTTACCGCACAACCAATTCAATTCATAAATAAAAACAAACTATAGGTATGGTTTAAATACATTGCGTACAAGACTCACTTTACAACACTATCAGGCAAATCCTTTTTTTTTTATTGATATTTTATCATTACTGAGCATAAAAAGCGGTATAGTAAGAGACTCATCCATGTTGTTGCATCACAGACTACTTTCTGTTGTAATTACATAAAGCCCAGGGCACTGATGATTGAGAAGTGCACCCAGCAATGGCCAAATTTATGTTGGTGGGAAGACGCAGCAGAACAACTGGGGCCTGCTAAGCCGGGATAGAGAGTGCAGCTTCTGTTTGGCAGACATTGAAGAAATAGGGGACCAATGACAAGCTCTTGAGTGTTGCCTCCTGGGTGACACCTGTGTCCTGCATCTCATACCTGTTGGAGGATGGACATGAGTCACACACTGTAAGGATTACATTTCACAACAGTCAGATCCTTACCAGTCTCTGGAGGAGACCACATAGACTACAGTTGGTGTGGAGGAGTCAGAGGTGCAAAGAGGCTGGCCCAGACAGTAGGCTCCTGCGTGGCTGAACAAGAACCAGTCTCCAATGTTGAGCTCAGGCAGCAGGCAGTGATCCATCACCTGGTCCAGATCATCACCAGTGGGACCCCACAGGCTGCTGCTGTACACTGGAGCATCCACACTAATGTTCTGCTGGCACAAAAATCATAGAAAAGCCACCTTAGTGAAAAAAAACTAAACAAAAAAAAACATTCTAATCATAAAATTCACTTATGTGGGTTCCTTTGTGGACAGTTTTTCCCTGTAAGAAAACTAGAACGTGACGACAAAAGAAAACTAGCCGCCAAACATTACTGTAAAAGGAAGTGGACTCACATTCTAAGTAGAAGAGACTTGACTTTTGTTTTGACTAACATGTTTAGTGGAATCAATGATTCTATGGCATTCGTTTAGCATGCAGATGCCCACAAATACATTTGGTGATTCTGTGAATGTCACTTGTTACAATTTTGTACAATAGATGACATTGTCATGTCGCTTGCTGCAGAATAAGGTGTCTCAGGAGGGATCCGTGTTGCCAATTTAGCAACTTTGTCACAATATTTTAAGAGTATTCAGACCCCACTCAATTATATTTAAAAAAAAGCCCCCCCCACCACAAAAAGAAGCATAAAAATGGGACCCATAACCTCCCTGCTTGGCACTCAGCAACAAAGGGTTGGAGTTGGGGGTTAAATCACCAAAATGATTCCCGGGCGCGGCGCCGCTGCTGCCCACTGCTCCCCAAGGGGCTGGGACAAATGCAGAGGACAAATTTCACCACATCTAGTGTGTGTGTGACAATCATTGGTACTTTAATCTTTTAATTTGTATTTGTATTTGTACATTTGTATTTCTAATATTGTTTCAAAGCAAAAACTATAACAAGAACACCATTGGCTATCTTGTTAGTGGTTTAACAGAACACGTGTTAAAACGGTCTATATTTTTCACAATCACTAAGTTTGTGTAGTAAAATGTTTTGAGGGCTGAATAAAATGATTGGTGTTTACGGCTGCCACTTACCCTCTCTCATCAAAACGTACGCGCTGAGAGCGCATGCACACATACAAAAGCAGTCCAAGAGAAGCAATGAACAATTTGCAGCCATGTTGTTTTTTATGATAGAATATACATTCAATGATTCACTATCCGAATTGCTATTTTTAGCTAGCCACACCCAAAGCTAATGCATGTGCACGTGTTACATATGTACGTAGTTACGTCATTACGTCCCCGAAGTTGGAAAAGAGGTGGAATATACGGTGCTAAATACATTGAAAAGTTAGCGCCCTCTAGACATCTGTGTAAGTGTTGTAAAAATCCCCTTTAATGCAAGCAGGGGTGCAAATTAACACTCGCCAGTCGCCATTTGCGAGCTATTTTTAGCTTTGGCGAGTAAAATATTTGCCTAACTTGCCACGCTGGCGAGTTGAAAAAGTGAGGTTCACAACAGCAATAATGCAGCGCTTACCGGTACCTAAAGCAACACGGAGATCATTATTTTACCAAGCACATATTTGTTGTGATGTCACGTTCGACGTTCCGTAGACTAGTTGCTAAGAGACGGCAGTTAGCTAGCCTAGTAGTTAGCTTAGAGCGCGCACTACAGGGATATCTCTCAGGCGACAGTCACAGAGTGTACCGGTAACGTTACTCGAGTCTTAATAGCTAACAATCATTCTTCCTAGCCTTAAGCCTATAAATCTTATCGTTATGTGGCGCTTCCTGAAACCCATAGCTAAAAAGGCACGGACGGAGGAGGAGGAGGAGGAGGAGGAGGAGGAGGGGGGTCGCGATGCGAATGCTGCGAAACCCAAACCGACCAGCGCTGGAACTGGGGGGAGAAAGTTTCAGACGAAGTGGCTATACGACGATGCAGGGAAAAAACGCGACTGGCTGACTGTCAAGAACAACATCATGTTTTGCACTGTGTGCACAACTTTTGGAAAGGACAAAAAAAGTCAGGCGAGTCACTTTGTTGTGGGCTGCTCCTCGATGAAAGTTGAAAGTATAATATCACATGAAGGCACTCGCAACCACGACAAAAATATGAAAATAAAGCAAGCCAAGTCTGCCCCACTCCATGAAGCGCCCTCGGTGCAAGTTCTCACTAAACTCTCGGACGTAAACACCCAGAAGATGAAGCTTCTTTTCCGAAATGCGCACGCCATCGCCAAGAAAGGTCGACCCATCACCGACTACGTCTGGCAATGCAGGTAATTGTTAGCTGTGTCCTGTGTTTATATTTACATTACAAATGCCATGGATGTAAAGTGACAGTTTAATGATTGTGGTTACACATCGACAGTGACAGTGTTGATATATAGTTTGATGTCTGGATGTAATGTCCTATATTTTTTGTAGCAAGCAGTTCACGGTCAATCAGACTTGCATATTACTTTTATTTTATTGAATGCAGATATTTTTTAATGTTTAAATGTAAAAAAATTAATGTAAATATCCAGACAATGTTGAAAAATATTTAACTATTTCTTTATTCTTTGTAGCAATCAATGCACTGTACACTTGTATATTACTTAAATTTTATTGAATACAGATCTTTTAAAATCTTATCTGCACTGCATCATGCGTCCTGCTTCTAGTTTCATAGGATAGTAAAAAAAAGAATCTATATACTCTATATACTATACTGTGGCCCCTGGTTGGTTGTAGAATTGGTTTTAATGTGACGTGAACACTTCTACATGGCGGAATACAATGGTAAAGGAAATAGTTTGTTTTGGCATTTGGCGAGTAAAAAATATGGTTGGCGAGTATGTTTTTTCACCTACTAGCCACTTGGCGAGTTGGTCAAAAAGTTAGTTTGCACCCCTGAATGCAAGGTTATAAATCATGCCTCATACATAGTAGCAAGCTGTGAAAGTTGGAAAAGTTGTAAATTCCACATGCTACATAAAAATACGAGCCGACTCAAGCAGCGGATACTTGTTCTCAACCAATGGAAGGCAGCACAAGACCCAACATTGCTCATGCACATTTTCCCCCCAGCATTTTCTTTTTAAGAAGTGAGGATTATGTTGAGCTCAAAGATCGCACCAGAGCTGAAGGATATAGAATAGAATAGCAAGTACTTTATTGATCCCTGGGGGAAATTCAGCACCACAGTAACAACCATCCCATCCCAACCAGTAATAACCATCCCATCAGTCCGCATCGCAGTGAGAGCAGACATTGTAAGTCACCGTTTTATGTTCTTGTTTTGTCAATGAAGCGTTTAGCAATAGTGCTACGAGATAACGCTCTAAGGCCTCCACAAAGTCCGCCATGATTAGTGGTAGCTAACACAGAACGTACTCTCTACGCACTTGTTGATGGAAGCAGCATTTGTTGCTACGCACTCAGTGATATCAATGTGCCTCAGAAAGAAGTTACAGTAATGCTTAAAATGACTAAGTTAACATGAATGTGCCTGTTACTACATCACATACATAAGGGTAAAGACAAGTGTTCTTGTTTCACGTAAAGAGGTATGAAAGGGCAAAATTCTCAAAAAAGTGCAGTTTTCCTTTAAATAATATTTTATTGTTTTCAGCAGATTAATATGACTCGGTAGCTTCTGCTTTTAATTTTTGACATATATTGTTATAATATAGGTTATGGGTTAGGTGGCATTGTGGTCAAATTGCAATGTAACATTGACTTTTTGTTTTATGAAACAAACTCACCTTGTGAACAGTTGGAGCAGTGATGTCCGTTTCAGTGAGTTTGCAAGCAAATGATCCATACACTCCTTCATTCATGTAGTAGTGGAACTCAGGCTCATCATTGGGAGACGGATCATCTGCTCAATGGGGTCAAAAAAGGCGGGAGATGCTTTCATTTTACAGTTGTGTTTTATTTATTTTGTCCTAATCTGAACTGTGGTCCATCTCTCAGTATCAAATGTTTTATCTGATGCTAGTATAAGGCTACTGACCATGTACTTGATCTTGGCAGTCCCGCGTCACCACCTTTTTGGAAATGATGTTGGCGACCAAAGTGAAAGCAGAGGACACGAAGTAGCTGCCAGGCTCAGCAATGATGGTAACTCCAGTAGAAGGGGGGAAGTAACGGTCCACCATAGGCATGACTGCTTTCTTAATCTGCAAGAGAGATTTTTTATAAATAGTAGGTTGTAATGTATAATAAATGTATACTATTTACGCACAATATGGCTGTAGAACAACTAAAAGAACACAAATTGTACTGACCAATTCCAGCTGGGTGCCTGAACCACCAAAGCCGCCTCCAATGTCCAAGATTTTCATTTTAAAACCAATTTCCTTCTACAAAAAAGAAGATGACTGAGTGTCAACTAACAGTTATTACCACAGCACAGAAGATGTTTGAACTGAGCATGTATAAAATCAGATGTTTTGTCAATAGTAAGCAAACTTTGTAACCGCAAATATTTACATTCATAACTAGAAAAGCACTAGGAGAGAGCAGATCACCAAGCCCTACCTCTCAATGGTAAAAAAAAAGAGAGTCCTGAATCCAGACAAGAAATGTTTGAGCTATTAATAGCGGAATGAAAGAAATGGAGGGAACCCTCTTGTCAGTCATCTACTCTCTTTGTGTCTGTTGGTAGAGGCAGAGCCGCATGCCCGCACGTTAACGGATTACTTTACTGACAGTCAAACAAAACCCAACGATTACATAACCTCCTGGCAGAGGTAAAAATGTGTCATTCCCTAATTGCTACACTGGTCGGTTTAGTGTGAAGCTACACCTATAAAAGATGATTATACTTGACATGCTGCAGCATTAGTGTGTGATGCGCTCGTACTTGATTGTGGATTAAGGTTGATGCTCGTTTTTTAAAGGCAAAAGGGGCTATATTACAGTCACCTCAAAGGCAGACGAGAGCCTTCATGCAGGCTTTTTTTAATTTCAGGTTTATTTGAAGATAGAGAACAATATTTTTGCAGTAACAAACTGTTGCTATCATTATTTGGATTTCTCTAGGCTGAAAAACATTTGGGAGACACAAAGTACAGACATAACCATAAATCAAAATGATCCATACTCACTGCCATATCAAAAACACAACGGGCATCAGTGATAGCATTAGTATAAACTTTGCCATCCTTGCACTTGCGGGGGATTAGGGATCTGAAAGGGACAAAAAAAAGTGGTTAAAGAATTTTGAAAAAGTAATTTATGTTCCAACCTGATTTTAAACATACGCTTGAGGCAAAATACTGACTGTGAAATCATTTAGCCAATTGTGATGAAAGTAGCAAAAGAAAGAGCTTTGCGCCAGTCTGCCATTTTTAGTCTGTTGTAGTCAATAAAATCCTTATTTTTCTCTATCCTCTTGTTGTTGGGCAGACTGGCTCGTACATGCACATGCATGACTAAATCCTCCGCTGTTGCCATTTCTAATAAGAATGAGTGTATAGTTCTAACCTCTGTTAGAATAAGATTATTAATTTAGTGTTAATATTTGAGTGGGCCATGACCCCTTTGTTGGGGAAAGGTTGGGCCCTGAGGCAGACCTGGGCATTGTACGGCCCGCGGGCCGCAACCGGCCTTTTGCGCATCCCTGTCCGGCCCGCGTGAGGCCAATCATAAATTACAAAATAAATTTCAAAAAGTATCTATGTCGAGTGTGCAATACAACGGTGCTGCTTTTGTTTTGAAAAGCGTTATTTGTATTACTTCCGTGTGGACGTATGCGATTGTGAGTGAATTGGACGGCGCAATCACAAATTACAAAATAAAGTTTAAAAAACATCTATGTCGTGCGCGCAATACAACTGTGCTGCTTTTATTTTGAAATGTGTTATTTATGCCATATGTCCGGGGGGAAGGTGCATAGAGACAAGTGATGAGACGCTAAAAAAAGAAAAGTTGATGACGAATGGCGTGTTTTCAACAAGACATGGACTGCCAAGTTTTTCTTTACATAAATTAATGGTAAAGCCGTGTGCTTAATGTGTGGTAGACAGGTTGCTGTGTTTAAAGAATATCTTTTTAATCGCCACTACACGAAGAAACACGAGGGAAAATACCGGAATGTGTCTGATGAAGCGCGCGCAAGGGAGGCCGATGCGTTGATGGTAAAACTGCAAACCCAACAAGGACTTTTTGCCATATTTCACACCCCCCAGAGATGCAGCTGTCAGGACAAGTTTCGTCATTTCTCACAAAAGCGCCGGAAAAAGTAAGGCGTTTTCTGACGGAGAGTTTATTAAGGAGTGCTTATTGGACTTTGTTGCGCTGTATGCCCGGAGACATGGACTGTTTTTCGCTAACTTTGGATGAGAGCTGTGATGTATGTGACACCGCCCAGCTGCTCTTCTTCTTACGTGGGATAACTGCAGACTTTCAAATCACGGAGTAGCTGGCAGCCATGCAGTCAATTAAAGAGACAACCACAGGTAATGACTTGTTCACATAGGTAAATGCGTATTTGGACATGTTAGGACTGAAATGGGACAAGCTGGCAGGTGTGACAATCCAATCCACTTTATTTATATAGCACATTTAAACAACAAAATGTTTCCAAAGTGCTGCACAACAATATTAAAAACAATATTCAAATATTATCCTTAGCTCCACCAATGACTGAATAAAAAGAAAAAACAATTACATATAAAACCAATATAAAATAAATGTGATTAAAAACTATTTTTAACAACAGATGGTTGTCCAAATCTGACGGGGAAAAATGTTGGATAATGCAGGATAAAGTGACCATCAAAAGCAATCTGCTTTTGTATAAAGTTAAGTTAGGTTAAATTAAATTATTATTATTATTATTAATTATTATTATTATTATCATCATTATTATTTATCTTACGGTATATCAAAAATAATATTGAGCAAAATTTAATTGAAATATTGTCGTGTGGCCCTCCAGCAGTGCTCGGGTTGCTTATGCGGCCCCCGGTGAAAATTAATTGCCCACCCCTGGGTTAGAACCTCTGATGTAGACCAAAAATAAGTGTTTTAAATGTAAAAAACAAAAACCCTCTAAAGTAGAGTTGGTGAGTACTGATTGTGGCCATGGGGCAAGTAAAATATTGTCTACGTGTTATTTTAGATTTCTGCAAAGCTCACCTGACCCCAACCACCTGTACACCCAGATCCTTTGCAATCTCCAGAAGATGCCGACAGTCTTTGAGGGAACAACCAAATGACATGCTCAACTCATTGTGCTGGCTTGATGCTTCTGTTGACACTTGAAGCAGTAACCTAAATAAAAGGAAAATGTATGTTGCATTAACAATATTCCCCCCAGATACCTATATTTCAATTGCCAAAATAAAATTATATCATCACATAAGAAAACAAATAGGAAATAACAGTTTCCTGACATGACCGAGAAACATGACTTTCCCATTAAGCTTCCACTTTTGTTTCTATTACGCATTAAATAATCATGCTTACAATTTTGTATTTTTCCATGATCCTGTTAATAAATGACTAGAACAATAAAGAGCCTATCTTCTTACCATACAATAGGAACACTTCTCTAAGAATGGCACAAAAAAAGTCTTAAAACTTATTACAATTGTCTGGGGTATAATTCCTTTTAACGATTCAAATAATCATTTGTGATTGCCGATACGATTCAGGGACGAGATTTGTTTATTTAGAACGAAAAGATCTGAAACGATTCAGTGGGTTGAAAACAATTCATTAAGTTCTTAGCCAAAATTTCCACCAGTGTAACTGTGGAATCAATACTGGTTACTGGACAATGCAAGTGAGGTTTCCTTTATTGTTTTTACTTCTTCAAAGGGAATTACATATAAATTAAATATGGAAATTAACAATCAAGTGAACAACAAATAATGGTTATTGCGGTCACATTTTATTTGAATAAAGTGCAACCAACCCTTGAAGGTTGAATTAACAAGAAGAAACCTTTTCTGCTTTCATTTTCAGTATTCCAAGAAATGTTCAATGAAAGTACAGTAACCAACATTTTTAACAGTAGATTTACCAGCTACTTCTGCTTTTGTTTTATTAAACATAGAAATAATACAATATTAATTAAAAAAATTAAGTGCAACCAACATTTCTTCAGGTTGGATTAGCAGTAAGTTTACCTGCTACGTTTGCAGTTGTTTTTCAACATAAATAATACAAATAAAAAATTAATGTAAAAAACAAAGTCCAACCAAATCTCTTGTGTCTAATAAGCAGTGGTTTTACCTGCTACTACTATCATTCTAATAAACAGCAGTGCAGTAATATTCAACAAAAAAGTGATTGTAACCAACTACTACTTAGTGCTGCTGCTGCAGCAGAAACGCTGAGTGCCAAGCGGGCGGCGTGTGTAAAATCATATGGCACCATTCTAGGTGCTTTGAGAGATTTATCTTGTGGCCATAGTATTTTATCTGACAATCACTAAATTGGCCCTAGTGTGTGAATGTTGTCTGTCTGTGTTGGCCCTGCGATGAGGTGGCGACTTGTCCAGGGTGTACACCGCCTTCCACCGGATTGTAGCTGAGATAGGCTCCAGCGCCCTCCGCATTCCCGAAGGGAATAAGCGGTAGAAAATGGATGGATGGAATTACATATCCCACAAACAGTGAGCGATTTATTAAGAACATCTCTATCTTTGCAAAAGCCTAAGTGATTCCACATACTGAACCGCAATGGTGGCTTGTTAATTTCTCGTTTCTTTGCTTCTCTTCTGGTAACGTTATACTTGTTTTGATGACATCACAGACGGACTTGCATAACGTTTAACGTCTTCATAATTAAAAGTGCTGAAAACAACTTTATAAAAAGAATTGCATTCTTAAATAAAATGTTTTATTTTCTAGTATCAATAGATTGCCTTTTAAAATTGTGTTAGATTGATATATTTCTTATGGCAGGTCAACTTGCAAAACAGTTAGTTGCAGTTGAATCTTAATATAAATCGATAGATAGATGTACTGGATTAACTGTTGCACCCCTAAAATGTTATTTAAATTTTTTGCGAATGACTTACTTGGCATTTGGATGGGAACGTGAAATCTTGCGCAGCTCTGCCTCATTATCGCACATCATAAGGTCTATGCCATTCTTTGCAGCGTATTTAATTTGGGACACCTGTTTACAAACTCCACTGTAGATGATGTCTTCTGATGTAATACCGTGGCTTTGCACCAGCTCAAGTTCAGTCTGAAAACCAGACAGACACAAGAGTTACTTACTGCAATGTGTGATTAATCATATAAATCAACACCCTGTAACAAAGATAATTGGAACCCTTCATTCAGCTCAACACTTGAGACAAATATTTTTGCAACAAATTCCTAAAAACACTAGAGTGCTGCTGTTGTATGGAGAGACTTGGACCACTCTAAAAACTACGGCAGATCCTTGCATTGACATTTAACCTTAATAGCAAACAGAACACTGGGGCCAAATTTCTGATTAACATAATGGAGGCATTCCTCAAGCAAACATAGAACACTGGGGCCAAATTTCTGATTTACATCACTGAGACATTCTTCAAGGCAAGACCTCCTTTTGGCAGTTACAATTTTTTTTGTAATGTGATTTATGTAACTAAGGTATTACTGTAGCCTGTTGACTTCAGATGCAGTCAGTAGTCATTTGTGCAACTCCTTTAGTAATACTAGTAGTGTTCCCCAAGGTTCCATTTTAGGTCTTCCTTTTCTCATTATTTGGGCATTTCAACAGGTGGCCCACAATTTCAGTTCAAAAACTTTGGAGACCAAAATATTAACAGGAATTTAAAAAGAAATATATATATACTTTGCCTGGCTTTTTTTGGCAAAAGGTCCTTAAAAACAACAGAGCGCTCCTGAAGACGCTGTTTCTCGAGATTACACAAAATAAAACTAATAGTGAAGGAAAAAGCCTGGCCCTCAGGTCCTTAACTTTCTGGAAATGTGGCCCCCACAACAATTGCATTAAACATCCCTGGACTACATATATAGTAAAATGTGTTACCCTCAACAATAATTTAACATGCTAATTACCTTGTTGTTACATATGAAACCAGTGCCAAGTGCCGCCAGCACTTCGATTACACCTGGGTTGCTGTTGCACCTGACAGTATAGAAGGGACGAATTTGGGTCATGTGTGTTCGCCAGCGAACGTGCTGTCTCATTATGACTCCTAGGTCTGCGACAAAGAAGGCTTTCTTCTCAGACTAAGGAAGAAAAACATTTCAAAATCAGAAAAGAGCTATTCTAAATTCAACAATATATGCAATATAACATATTCTAATATCATATTTTGTCAAATTTGGAGTCATAAATCCACATTTAAAGGCAAAGTTTACCAAAGTTTGTTCATAAATGTGATTGTCAATCACATCACAGAGGGATGTGCCTCCTTCTAGAAGGCCCACTGTAAACTGTGGTTCATCTGAGATTCCTTTCATCCTCTCAACCGTGTTCTGTGTATCCGACAGGCATAAAGAATATGGCTGGTCCGAAGTGATGCTGCTCGCTCTCTCTCGAGCCCCCAGGTCCTAGGCTTATGCAACAAACTAGAAGAAAATTAGAAAGGCTGTGATGATACATCAAATGTTTAGGTACATTTCTATAGTGGATTTTTTTAATGATAAATGGTGAATGGTAAATGGGTTATACTTTATAGCACTTTTCTACCTTCAAGGTACTCAAAGCGCTTCGACACTATTTCCACATTCACACACTGATGGCGGGAGCTGCCATGCAAGGCCCTAACCACAACCCATCAGGAGCAAGGGTGAAGTGTCTTGCTCAAGGACACAACGGACGTGACAAGGTTGGTAGAAGGTGGGGATTGAACCAGGAACCCTCAGGTTGCTGGCACGGCCACTCTCCCAACCCCGCCACGCCGTCCCCTATCTGTAAGTTAAGTAACAACTTTTCAATATTTCCTAGACAAATAAATACACTAATTTATTATGTAGGCTCAAATGTTAAATAGAAAGAAGTATTGATACATTGCATGTTGTTTTGACTTATAAGTAGTCTTTACATAAGTTACGCAGCTGCATAGAGGGCACTAACTTTTGAATGTGCGACAAGCACTCTATCCGGCCTACTTCCGTTTTTGAATTTATTCATTCTTGAAGATCTCTCCACAGCTCAAAAGTAATTTTTACTTTTGTTTTATTTTTCTCTTTGGCTACTCGTTTTTTGGTGTCTGCTTTCTCTTGCATGTGCATGTGTACAAGATACCGTTTAATTCCGCCCGAATGAAAACTTTTATTGAATTTGATTTGTAATTGTGAAATGAAAATATTATTTTTTATCGGTTCTTTTAAAACTACTAAAGGTTTCACATGATCACCAGTGGTGTATTTTTATTTTGAGCCAGTGACATACAGCAGAGTGTAACCTCGATTTACGAGCCCCTTATTGCGCAAACTTTTCAATCGAGAACAATGCTCTGGTGCGCCAACCTTATCTCAGAGTATGAACATTTCATCCACCCATTGTGCGCCCGCTAGCACAAAAGTTATGAACGGGTTAAATGATCTCTCTGTGTTTTTTTTAAACCTTTTTACAGTATTTTTCTAGTTTTGCTACCGCAGTAGGGGTCCAAAGGACTCCATGGAAAAGTGAGGTGTGGTTTCAGGAAGTATCCACAGCGTCGTCCACACTGTACAACATAATTTGCCACTGATTGTAAATAATTCAATGTATATACTCTGATGATTAACTTGTGTGATGACTGTTTTATGATGAAAGTACCGGTATATATTTGTACCATGAATTGATTATGTGGACCCCGACTTAAAGAAGTTGAAAAACTTATTTGGGTTAGGGCTGGGCGATATATCGATATGGGCGATATATTGCGGGTTTGTCTCTGTGCGATATAGAAAATGACTATATCGTGATATTTGAGTATGCGTTCTCCCGCAGTTACTTTTAGCTGCTGGCATTACACTACAGGCTCTCCTCGCTCTTTCCTGTCTCTCCTTCTCACAGACAGCAAGCGCAGCTTTTACACACTTCACATACTGTCACGTCATACGTCAAATACGTATACGCCCTCGCGAAGCAGAGAGGTAGCGGCATGGGTAACGTTAGCTGTGATGCTAGCGGTAATACGAGAGAAAGAAGGTGTGAATCTGGTAACAAATGAAGGAATAATTAATTCCCCCAAAAAACAGCAGGGCGTCCATCGTCTGGCGGTGGTTTGGCTTCAAGTGGGAATATGTCGAACAGACAACCGTAATTTGTCAAGTGTGGGGCGAAAGCGTTGCTATAAAAAGTAGCATTACTGCTAATATGTAGCATCATTTGAAAAGTCACCTGCTAGAGAATGAACAGTGCTTACTCCGCATGTCAACATCTCCGTTCGGTGCCACACGCCCACACCATCAAAATGCCGAGGCAAACATTTCCAGATCAACACCGTATGAAAAAAATAGTGATTTTTTTAGTTGTGATTTCCTTCTCTGCATGAAAGTTTTAAAGTAGCATATATTAATACAGTATGAAGAAGAATGTTTTAATGTAGACATAGAATCATCATACTGCTGTGATTATATGCATCAAGTGTTCATTCAAGGCTAAGGCAAAATATCGATATATATATATATATATATATATATATATATATATATATATATATATATATATATATATATATATATATAATATTGCGATATTAAAAAAAGGCCATATCGCCCAGACCCAATTTGGGTGTTACCATTTAGTGGTCAGTTGTACGGAATATGTACTGAGCTGTGCAATCTACTAATAAAAGTTTCAATCAATCAAAGCATTTACAACTAGTCAGTATGACTGCAACGTTGTGCAACACTGAAAGAGCATGTTAGAATGTTGATGTCCTATTATCACTCAGAGTCCTGCCACCTTCAGAAGTTTTCTGATGACTCTGCGATAGTGGGGTGTATTGAGGATGGTGATGATGAGGAATACAGGGCACTGGTGGAGGACTTTGTCACATGGTGTGGAAAGAACCACCTCCAGCTTAATGTGACGAAGACCAAGGAGCTGGTCGTGGACCTGGGAAGGAGGAGGAGTACTCCGGCGACCCGTTTCCATCAGGAGGGTCGATGTGGACATGGTTGAGGATTATAAATACCTCGGTGTACACATCGTCAACAAGCTGAACGGGTCAAAACACGCTGAGGCACTCTACAAGAAGGAATAGAGCCGCCTCTACTTCCTCAGGAGGCTAGGATCCTTCAACGTCTGTACAAAGATGTTGAAGATGTTCTACGAGTCGGTGGTGGCGGGCGCCTTTTTGTACGCCGTGGCCTGCTGGGGCAGCGGGCTGAGAGCGAGGGACGCAAACAGACTGGACAAGTTGGTAGAGAAGGCCAGTAACGTGGTGGGAGTGGAGCTAGACTCTCTGGCGGTGGTGTCAGAGAGGAGAAGTCTAGCAAAGCTCCTACCCATTATGGACAACACCTCCCACCCACTACACTCGGACCTTGCGGGGAGAATGAGCACGTTCAGTGGAAGGCTCAGACTCCCAAAATGCAACACGGAACGACACAGGAGGTCCTTCATACCGACAGCCATCAGACTGTATAATGCATATGTTCCTTGACTGCACTTAAACGTAGAGTATATGTAGAATATATTTATATATTATATATATAATATACCATGTATATTATATTATTTATTATTATTACTGTCTATTGTGAGCGAACTGTGGTGCTGAATTTCCCCCAGGGATCAATAAAGTACTTTCTATTCTATTCTAAACATCCCAACAAAAAGATATAGTCTAGAAAATACTCTGAACAAGAAATGCTTAAATTAGAATTGCAGAAGCTATATTTACTGCATACACATCAATTGGCATCATACTGCAAGTCTATTTTGATGCACATGTCTGTCCTAATAATAGATACACAAACTTAAAAAAAAACCTCACATGGATGAGTCCTGGGCGGGGGAACTCTTCCACTATCAGCTAGGATCCCAAGGTGGCTCGGAGTTGAAGTCAAATGGCTCCCGGTGTAGGGCCGCCCCTAGGTCCTCTGGATAGTTATTGTACACCTGCAATAATATACATGAGGACAAAGTGCAATACAATCAGTCAAAGACAGGGGAACAATTCAGGCGCATTTACCCTGCATAAACATAATTATCTTCATCCACTCCATGCAGGCTGGGTG
This sequence comes from Entelurus aequoreus, assembly GCF_033978785.1. Taxonomy (NCBI): domain Eukaryota; kingdom Metazoa; phylum Chordata; class Actinopteri; order Syngnathiformes; family Syngnathidae; genus Entelurus; species Entelurus aequoreus. The sequence goes on along the minus strand of NC_084741.1, from coordinate 61,199,616 downwards.
ATTTAACATACCAAGCTACAGGATGACATTTAGAGGTGGTGTCATAATATTAAAAAAGACACTTTACGTAACTTGAGGGTGTTGATTTTCAAGAGGTAGATTTAATCTGGCTAATCTTGATAATAACTGACGCATCATGCCTGTCGTGGCCTTCAATGGGCTGTAATAGATAGCCACCACCCCAGTGACGTAAAAGCAAGCTTCACCTGTAAAAACATTTAAGATGACTTATTTTGACGTCAATCAAGTTAGCACAACAGGTTAGCATTAGCTATCTGGAAACATAAAACGCAGGTTACGTATTACGTGCGACAAACATAGCACACATTACATCGGGATTATACTTCCTGTAATTAAATATGTTGTTCATTTAGTCAGTATTTATTTATTTTACATTGACGTTACGTAGCGGCTTCATTCAAACGCACGGGTGCTAACTAGCTTGCTAGCTAGCTACACGCAGATCTACTTACGTCTGGTGAAAATCCGAGAGAGGGGCCAGAACACTTTTTCCTTTTAGGCGGAATTTTTAACAAGTGGTGGGGTAACTATGAGAGAAAATAAATAATGTCATGCTAGGATTCAAAGTTTAAAAAAAAAATTAATAATCCAGTCAGGTTTGGTCGGTGTAAATTTCGACACATTTGTGACGACTTGAGGACTCCGGACGTCTACGGTGGCGGAAGTGTCAATTGGTAAGCTCTTCTTCTTCTTCTTTTTATTTTACTTTATGGCGGTTGGCAAGCAACATTCTGGTGTGCATTACCGCCACCTACTGTAATGGAGTATGGACCGAGGTGGATCCCTACTCTATATACTTTTATTTAAACCAGTGGTCCCCAACCAGCACAAGAAAAAAAAATAAATATATTTTTTATTTTTTTAATTAAATCAACATAAAACACAATAAATACATTATATATCAATATAGATCAATAGTCTGCAGGGATACAGTCCGTAAGCACACATGATTGTATTTCTTTATGAAAAATAAATAAATAAATAAATAAAATAAAAAATAAACCAACCCCCCTCCCCCCGGTCCGTGGGACAAATTTTCAATCGTTGACCGGTCCGCAGCTACAAAAAGGTTGGGGACCACTGATTTGTTTTTTAAATATGAGTATATTGCTTTATATCCTATGTGTTCTGAGTTCCATCCTAATATATCTTCCACTGCTAACCTAATATTCTCTTTCGCTAACTTACTTTCCAGTATTTCCCTTTCTCTATTGTATTTCCTACACTGTATTAAAACATGTCCTACACGTTCTATCTGATGGCAAGAATCACACAGACCTGTATTATGTTTCCCTATCCACGGTGGTATTGCAGGGATTGGTACTGTAGGGCTAACTTTAATATTATCAATTTGAGCTTTATTACATATGTCTCCTATTATCCACCCGAAACTATTCATTTTTTTCTTCTCTTTTTCTTGGCAGTTTAGTAGCACTTGGTGAGTTGGATGTCCTTGCTTGGACCCTTTTAAGTTTGCCCAATAAACTGCTGACAGTTGATCTCTCCTCATATCTAAAGGTTTTTCATTCATCTCTACTTGTAATGCTGCAACTGGGGTGGATTTTGTAGCTCCACAACATAACCTTAAAGCTTGTGATTGGATCCTGTCTATTTCCCCAAGTAATGTTTTTGAAGCAGATTGATAAATAATGCATCCATAATCAATAACAGATCGAATTAAAGTGATATATATTGCTTTCAATGTCTGCCTATCTGCCCCCCAATCTTTACCCCTCAAAGCCCTCATTATACTTAACACCTTTTTACTTTTCTCCACTATTTTGCTGATGTGGGCTGACCAGTTAATATTTTTATCAAACCATATTCCCAAATATTTAAATACTTGTACCTCTTCTATATTTTCTCCATAGAGTTTAATTTGGAGCTTGTTTTGTACTTTCCTCTTTGTAAAATGTATGACTTTTGTCTTTCCAACAGAGAATCTTAAACCCCAAGCCGTTCCCCATTCTTGAACATTATTTACCGCTTTTTGAATCTCCTTTTCTATATGATTAGTATTTCTACCTCTCTTCCACATCACTCCATCATCAGCAAACAGTGCCACATCCACTAACCCTTCCACTTCACTAAAAACTTCATTTATCATTATTGAAAATAATACTGGACTTATTATACTCCCTTGTGGGGTCCCATTTTCCACTTCATATACTCTTCTGTATTCATTGTCTATTTTTTACTAATATTGTTCTACTTGTTAAGAAGTCTTTTATCCATCTATACATCTTCCCTCTAATCCCAATTTTATTTAGTTTTATCAACGACCCCTGTTTCCACAACATATCATAAGCTTTCTCTATGTCAAAAAATACTACAATTATACTTTATTTATTTATTTGTCCCTTTCTAATTTCCTCTTCCAGCTGCACTGCTGGGTCGTTTGTGTTTCTTGCTTTGCGAAATCCACTTTGGTAGTTTTTTATTATTTCTTTTGACTCAAAATAATATACTAGTCTTTCATTAATCATTTTTTCCATTACTTTGCCCAAATTTGAGGTCAATGCTATCGGCCTATAATTACCTGCCTCTTCCGGGTCTTTCCCTGGCTTGCATATTGGAATTATCACAGCTTCTTTCCACTCCGCTGGTAATTTTCCTTCTTCATATATCCTATTATATAATTTCAAGACCACTTCTTTGCCAATGCTACTTAAGTTTTTGATCACCTGATAACTCACCTGGTCTTTTCCTGGTGTTGTATTTTTAACCTTTTTCAATATTCGAACCATTTCGTTCAAAGAAAATGTCATATCTATAGTGTTGGTTAAACTATTATCGTTGTCTTCCATCATTTCCCCAATATTTAAACTAATTGTTTCTTCTCTCTTTTGTTTTTCTACATTTCTCAAATTATCATTACTGTGCACTTTAACAAAAGTTTTTGCTAAAAGTTCTGCTTTTTCTTTATTTTCTACCACACACCGAGTCCCATCTTTCATCACATGATTTCTATGTTCACTTCTGATCCCTGACATTTTCTTGATCATTCCCCACACTTGACCTAAAGGAGTAGTTCTATTTAATGATTCACAAAACGTTCTCCAATAGTGTTTTCTTGTCTTTTTAATAACGTACCTTACTTTAGCTTGGTGCCTTTTATATTGGATCATATCTTGGAAATTATGTGTTCTTCTCATTATTCTAAATGCTCTATTCCGTTCTTTTATTGCGTCTGTGCACGCTTGTGTCCACCACGGCACTATCTTCCTTCTTTTCCCTATACTACTCCTTGGTATGCTCTGTTTGGCTGCTTCCATTATGCACTTTGTAATATCTGTATTTAGTTGTTCAATATCTTGATGTATATCCACTTCCTTTAATGTCATGTCGGTACTTTCTCTAAATTGTCCCCAATCACCGTGATTATACTTCCATCTTCCTTCTTTTTTTTTTTCCCCAAATATTTTTATTGAATTTTGCAGACAGTACAGCATGATGGATCATGGCAACAGCAAGTTGGAGTATCTGCACATTTTTCAATATGTAACATAATAAACCCCATCCCTTACAATACCCACCCACTTAATTCCCAAGGTAATTGTCGCCTAGTGCCCACAACAAATATAGACACACATGAATATATGCAAACTTAGCTTCAATCTAACAAACTATATTAAGGTAAATAAAGAGTAAATAAGGTAACATAAATAAATAAATAATACATAAGATATCCATCTTCCTTCTTATATCCTTTGGTTTATGTTTATGTGAATGAAGATTGGGTAGTGATCACTTCCTATAGTGCTGTTTTTATTTACTTCCCACTCTACCATTCCTGCTAACCCTTGTGACACTAGTGTTAAATCTATTGCTGTTTCTTTACCCGTAACTACATCTAACCTTGTTCCTGACCCATCATTCACACACACCAGTTCTTTTTCCTCCAAAAATGCTTCCATTTTCCCATTCCAGTCATCCCTTTCACCCCACATTGTGCTATGTGCATTAAAGTCACCACACCAAATGACATTGCCACTCCAGTGCTTGACTATTGTTTCTAGTTGATGAATTTGTAATTTCTTGCATGGATTATAGAAGTTTAGTACTTTGTATCTTTCTTTATTATTCCATACTTCTACCCCTACTATTTCTAGTTCTTGTTTTTGTTTTAATATTGTATAATGCATGTCTTCTTTAATATACTGTATATGGCACATCCTTCTCCTTGCTCATCATTCCTATCTTTACGTATTGTTATATATCCTCTTATCATAAAGTTCAATTTTGGCTTCAGCCAGGTTTCTTGAATACATATTATATGTGGTTTATTTTTCAAATCATTAATATATCCCTTTAGTTCCTGTCCGTTTGCTATTAAACTTCTGGCATTCCACTGAACAATTAACATGGCGTTGGATTGTGGTAACATGACTCCGTCTCGTCTACTCTCTGTAGTTCACCTTGTACCTGTTCCCAAGATAGTTCTTTTAAATTTAAGAACTTTGCTGCTGCTTTGACAATTATTTTGATCTTCTCAGTCTTATTTCTTGCCTGTTCTGTACAGTCTATTACGTATGCCAGGAACACCACTAGCTTGTCCATTGAAAGTCCTGTATTTGCTGCCTCTTGTTTTTTATTACTTGAACTATTCTCACTTCTATCTTGTTCTGCACTTTCTTGATTTCTTACTTTAACTGCCTCTGCGTATGTAATATTTCTTTCTAATCTGATTTGCTGTACTTCTGTTGCCTGTTTCCCAATGACACATCCCCCATACGCTGCTGTGTGATTCCCGCCACAGTTACAACACTTGACCTGTTCATTATCTCCACATTGTCCATATTCATGCTCCCCTCCACACCTTCCACATCTCAACTTAGCATGACACACACTGGCTATGTGCCCATAGCGTTGGCACTTGAAACAGCGTACTGGGGGTGGGACGTAAGCTCTAACGTAAAAGCTTAAAAACCCAATCATAATTCTTTGCGGTAGGACTTCCTCGACAAACTGTACTAGCACAGATTCGCTCTCCGTCTTTTCTCCGTTTCTGAATGTCATCATTCTCGTCATCATTGTGACAGTACCCCCTTTTATTTGTCTTTTCAATTCTTCCAAATTTTCACCCCTTGGGATTCCTGTCACGACTCCTCTTGCCCCTTTTCGTTTTCCCACTTCGATTTTTTCCTTTATTATCTTGTTGCACAGCTTTTGCAACCGCATTGCTTTATTCTTTTGCTCTCCATTTTTACATTTAATCAAAAGTCGTCCGTCCCTAAGCACCTTCGCTATCTATAATGTGGAATGCGCTCCCAACAGGTATAAAAGAAAGGGCATCTCTATCCTCTTTCAAAACCGCAATAAAAGTTCACCTCCAGGCAGCTACAACCCTAAACTAACACCCTCCCCGGATTGCTAATAATCAAATGTAAACAATCAAATGCAGATACTTTTTGTTTTTCTTATGCCTTCTGATCTCTCTCTCTCTCTCTCTCTCTCTCTCTCTCTCTCTCTCTCTCTCTCTCTCTCTCTCTCTCTCTCTCTCTCTCTCTCTCTCTCTCTCTCTGTCCACTACTTGATGTCCATATCCCCCCCCCTCCACACCCCTGATTGTAAATAATGTAAATAATTCAATGTGATTATCTTGTGTGATGACTGTATTATGATGATAGTATATATGATAGTATATATCTGTATCATGAATCAATTTAAGTGGACCCCGACTTAAACAAGTTGAAAAACTTATTCGGGTGTTACCATTTAGTGGTCAATTGTACGGAATATGTACTTCACTGTGCAACCTACTAATAAAAGTCTCAATCAATCAATCAATCAATCTCCACCTCTCCGATGTCCTTCTTTAACCCCTTAACCAGTGTCATCAAACTTATGTCATTCATGTATTGACCTGATTTAAATGTATATATGATCCTGTAATTATCTTCCATAATCTTTTTCCTCTTTTGAACTTTTCATCGTCTTCGTGTACTCTTTTAGCACTCGATTTTCCTTAATGCCCTCCACTCCCCTTCTTTCCTCTCTCCCCTTTAGTCCTATCCATGTCCATACCTTCCTCATACATCCCGTCATTATCCCCTTCCATCTCGATCCAGTCACAAAACAGTTTATGCACAACCACCAAGAAGAATTAGATACTCTCACTGTTAGCCACCGCTCCTTGGTTTACTTCCGCCTTCCTCCGTCACCACAAACCGACCCCTCTCACCCAATTGGTAATCTCTTTCCTCATATCCGGTTAAAGTCTACAACCATAAAACAACTTGTGCTTGAGAAAAATAAATTAATTCGGACATTCGGTGTTATATCAAATTTTTGTTTTTGTTTTCATCTAAACATTTGTTATCATACGTTGATTGATACTTTTACAATGGAAGTACAGTTTACACTGGAAATTATTAAATCCACACAAACTCCATAAATTACAACTTTCAACAAATGAGAAATATTTCTGTCCTCCATCCATCCATCCATCCATCCATTTCCTACCGCTTGTCCCTTTTGGGGTCGTGGGGGGTTGCTGGAGCCTATCTCAGCTGCATTCAGGCAGAAGGCGGGGTACACCCTGGACAAGTCGCCACCTCATCACATGGCCAACACAGATAGACAGACAACATTCACACTCACATTCACACACTAGGGCCAATTTAGTGTTGCCAATCAACGTATCCCCTATTTACTAAATATGTATTTTATATACCAGAGGTTCTTAACCTTTTTGACCTCAGGGCCCAACTTTTTCACTAAAGACTGGGCCCACTCAAATATTAACAATAAATTGGTAATTTTACTCTTTTGATTTTAATCGTATTGAATAATTACATATAACCTGCTTACAGTTTAACAGGTTAACAACCTTGCCAAATAATATGAAACCATGTGTTAATCATAAAGATTATTATTTATTTAACACATAAACCTTAGGCCTAGTCAGTCTGATCACAAAAATAAGTACTAAACAAATATACTCCATAAGAAGGGACTAATAAATAACTGATGAAAAATAAACTATGTAATGCTAAAATAAGTAGCTAAAATAACTAAATAAACTAAATTATTAATAATAAATAACAATAAATATGTTTCTTTAAATAAAAATACAGCTTCTTCACTTTAGTCATAATTTTTGCGCTTTTTAAAGTTATCCACACAAACTCCATAAATTACAACTTTCAACAAATGAGAAATATTTGTTTGTTTCTGTCCTATTTACTAAATATGTATTGTATATACCAGAGGTTCTTAACCTTTTTGACCTCAGGGCCCAACTTTTTCACAAAAGACTGCACCCACTCAAATATTAACACTGAATTAGTAATTTTACTATTTTGATTTTAATCATATTGAATAATTACATATAACCTGCTTACAGTTTAACAAGTTAACAGCCTTGTCAAATAATATGAAACCATGTGTTAATCAAAAAGATTATTATTTATTATTATTATTATTTATTTAGGATGTCGTTGTGGCTTGTGCAGCCCTTTGAGAAACTTCTGATTTAGGGCTATATAAATAAACATTGATTGATTGATTGATTTAAAGTTAAAGTTAGTTAAAGTTAAGTTAAAAGTTAAAGTTAAAGTACCAATGATTGTCACACACACACTAGGTGTGGTGAAATTTGTCCTCTGCATTTGACCCATCCCCTTGTTCACCCCCTGGGAGGTGAGGGGAGCAGTGGGCAGCAGCGGTGCCGCGCCCGGGAATCATTTTTGGTGATTTAACCCCCAATTCCAACCCTTGATACTGAGTGCCAAGCAGGGAGGTAAAAGGTCCCATTTTTATAGTCTTTGGTATGACTCGGCCGGGATTTGAACTCACAACCTACCGATCTCAGGGCGGACACTCCACTAGGCCACTAGTAGTTAATACATAAACCTTAGGCTTGAATCAGCCTGATCACAAAAATAAGTACTAAACAAATATACTCCATAAGAAGGGACTAATAAATAACTGATGAAAAATAAACTATGTAATGCTAAAATAAATAGCTAAAATAAGCAAATAAACTAAATTATTAATAATAAATAACAATAAATATGTTTCTTTAAATAAAAATACAGCTTCTTCACTTTAGTCATAATTTTTGCGCTTTTTAAACTTATCTATGACTTGAGCTTTGTTTGAGATTGTCATTACTGCCACAAGTGGTAGAAGAGTGTATTACAATTGAGTACCGCCACAGCTGAGAAACAAATATTGAATGTGTGCTCGCAGCCCATCAATAGGTAATTAAATTAAATTAACTGTAATTAAATTTAGTAATAATTTGGGTGTCATGGCTGATTAGCTCATGTTACTACAGTATTAAATATTTAAAACCTAATAATGAACTGTCAACATACATCTTTTGACTCAAAAATCCGAATCAGAATATCCTTCATTGCTGCAAAACAATAAAATGCATCATTTCATGTGGTATTTAACTTTATATAAAAATATTACCAGAACAAATTACCTTAATTGTGTCTTGATTTTGTGTCCCATGCCTTTTTGATGAAGGTAAAATGCTGTCCAAATAAAGTTGACTTTTTTCCCCAGAAGTCAGAACAAACCCTTTCAAAGAATCAATCCACTAAGTTCCAATAAGATGGATCATTGCTTTTGTCATGTTCAAAATCAATCACTTCTCCTGGTTTTGTTGTGTCTTTGGTGAGTTGTGCTGATGTCTGAGCATTCAGACGTCTGGGGGCAGTGTGTGTTTTTAAGGAGGGCAATTTGCATATGTCCCTCCTCAAAGGGAGAATGCCAAAGGGAGCTTAACTACTTGCTGAACATGACAGAAGTTTCTCTGGAGCTGTCGTCACTAGACAAAGTGCCCACGCGCACACACACACACACATGCAAACACGCGGAATTTAGGGGAGTCAAACAGCGTGTCCAAAGTGAGGCCCGAGGGCCATTTGCGACCTGCAGCTTGTTTATTATTGGCGCATGCAGGAGTAGTGTACTAAAAAAAAATTAAAGGTTGTTACTAATAACTACAGCTGTCAGAGATAACTCATTAACGCGTGTGATTAATCACAAAAATATTGCATTCATCATGTATAAACACAGATTAATCACAATTTATTTTGATCATATGTGCTCCTTTTCCTCAAAGATGGAGCAGATTTTTTTAGTTTGTCCAGCAGATGGCGCTATTATGAAACACCAACACAGTATCAGTGCAGTGTCAATACAGCTAGTGAGTGTGCCACACACTTGCTGAAGGGACGAATTTAGGTCATGTGTGTTCGCCAGCGAACGTGCTGTCTCATTATAACTCCTAGGTCTGCGACAAAGAAGGCTTTCTTCTCAGACCAAGAAAGAAAAACATTTCAGAATCAGAAAAGAGCTATTCTAAATTCAACAACATATGAAATATAACATATTCTAACATCATATTTTGCCAAAGTTGTAGTCGTAAATCCAGATGTTAAGGCAACGTTTACCAAAGTTTGTTCATAAATGTGATTGTCAATCACATCACAGAGGGATGTGCCTCCTTCTAGAAGATCACTAATGATCGGTGTGATTTGTGTCATAAGATTTGAAAATGTATACTTTGGATTGACCAACTATAAGACTATTAAAATGACACCCCTTTTCAAGACTATAAAAATATTTTGCAAGTGGTCGATTGCAATAAAAAAGCATATAATATTTCTTAGCTGACCGACTTCATTGATTACCTTTTTAAAAAAATTATATTAAATTACGCAAACAAATACTTTGAAAATATATTTTTTACTCAAACTTTTTAGAACATCTACAAAATAGACAATATTTAAAAACGGTGCCTGCATTCTTTGATTTTTTTTCTATACATACATACAGTATATGTATGTGAGTTATATTATTACAGATTAAAAATGCTATTCAGTAGCAATGCATATGGCATATCCAATGTAAGTTAGCATTGAGCTAGCGCATTTTGAAAAGTGTAACTTTACTTTAGAGCGCTTTCTAGCAGGCATGCTTGCATTGTTGACATGGATAGTTACAACATTACCTAAAGGCAGTCCACTATCAATACGCCTGTTTAACCGCCAAGTGTTTGAGCCGGTGCGAAGCCTGCAACCGGACGTGACATCAAGTACAACAAAGGTATCAAAATATAGCCCCGTTTGATTTTACGTGTATCGCTATCCATTCGTATCGACAGGATTTAGTCAGTACCTGTAAAGTGCATTTTAGAGGAATATATTAGGGAGTTTTATTAAGGAAATGTATTATACTGTAATGCAAATGTATTATACTGTAATGCAAAGTATTATACTGTAATGCACATTGTTTACTCTATATGAAGGAAAAAAGCTACAAATGTTTGTCACATTAATAGATTTATTTTCTATTACTGTTATATAATGCACATGGTCTACTCTTTTTGAAGAGAGGAAAATAATACAAGTACCTGGCACATTAACACATTTTGTTTGTGTTCTACTTATACAATGCACATAGTTGTATTTTAATTCGTCTGAAAGGAATAAAAACTACAGATATTTTTGCATTAATACATTTCTTTTTATTACAGCTATGTAATGCACACAGTTATATTTTACTTTGTCCAAAATATATATTTTTAATTCTTGTTACAAAATGCAGACAGATATATTTTACATCACGGTATTTGAAAGGAAAAAAAACAAAATATTTTTTGCATGAATAATTGTATTTTCTATTCTTGTTATATAATGTATACATGCTATTATATTTTACTTAAGGGAAACAAATACGAATACTGTTATGTTTATATTATTTATTTAAAATTTTAGCATTTTATAGACATTTTTCTATTACAGTTATATAATGCATGCAGTTCTATTTTACTCTGTCAAAAGAGAAAAAAATCGACAAATATTTTTTTGTATTAATCATTGTTTTCATGATTAATGAAAACAATATTTTACTCCACAGTATCTAAATGGAAAAAAACTAAAAATATTTGTGTGGTTAATATATTTTTTTCTATCACAGTTATGATACACCATACCATACCATACCAACTTTATTTATAAAGCCCTTTAAATATACACACTGTTGTATTTACTTCGATGAAGGGAAAACATCTCCAAATATTTTTCGCATTAATAATTGTTTTTCTATTCTAGTTATATCAGGCACACATATTTTACTCCACTGCATCTGAAAGGGAAATATACATATTTTTTACATTAATATATGTTTTTCTGTTACAGTTATGTAATGCACACAGTCATATCTTACTCTGCCAAAAACAAACAAATAGAAAAAATAACTGCAAAAAAATTTAATATATTAATCTGTCAGAAGCAAAAAAATAAATTCTCTGTTTAAAGGGAAAGAACTACAAATATTGTTTGTATTAATAATTGTTTTTCTATTTTAGTAAATAATCAACACATGCAGTTATATTTTACTTAACAGTATATGAAAGGAATACTGGAAAACATATTTTTATGACAGTTACACAATGCGCACTGTTATATTTTATTCTGTCATTTATTCTGTCAAAAAAAATAAATGAACGAATGAATATTTTGGCATTAATAATTGTTTTTTTTCTTGTAGTTATATAATGCTTTACTTTTAATGCTTCAATTTTAACATAGGGACAGTGCACTCTAATGAACATTAATATTTACTTATCTCTGTAAACATGCCGGATTATAGCAAAGCTGCTATAATGCACATACAGTATGCAGTCATATTTTACTCCAGTGTTTAAAGGAAAAACAATACAAATATTTTTTGCATTTACATATTTTTTAATACAGTTATATAATGCACACAGTTAAATTTCATTCTGTAAAAACATACTAGTAATATAATATAGTTATATTTTACTCCACAGTATCTGAATTTTTTTTTCTATCACGGTTATAAAATGCACGCAGTTTAAGGGAGGAAAAAATTGTCACATGAATATAACTTTCCTGAGGACTCTTTGTAAACTTTTTCTTGGACTGTGTAACACAAAAGCTGTTTCGTATTTTGATTTTTTTCTTCCACTAAACAAGACTCTTTATGTGTACCTCCAATCACACATAGCATCTAACGCTGCACAATGTTTAATTTCCATTGTTTGCTGCATAATAGCCATCACAGCCACTGGGTATGCAAGCCATGTGTAACACCCACTGTGAGGGGAAACACTCAGTGGCTGCACTGTGCAGATGGAATTCGTATTTGAAGATATTCCAAACAGATTACCTCAGCCTTCCCAGAATGCCTAAAAACCATCAAGAATCAGTAACACGCCTAAGATTGATAATCTTAATATATTTCCATATGTGTCTGCACAGAGTTATGGTATGGACGTGACTAACAAGCTAAAGCTGTCATATTGTGTGGTCTTACGTAAGTGAATGTAGTGTCCTTTAGTCACTCAGCATCAGCAAAGGTGTTGCTAAGTAAAAGGAACCCGAACAAATGTTTCCTCTGACTCGTCTGAATATTAAGCAGGACTGTGTAAAGACATTAGCTCCGAGTGCATGGCAGATATTACAGAGGAATATTTACTGTATCTCTGTGAGTCAGTTGTCATACCAATGCTTGTCGATTATTGTGACAGGACAAAACATATTTGGACCTTGACAACGGCCTTTTGTGAGATTACTCTTATATGCTAGGGAAAAAAATCAGATCATAAACATGATTTAAAGTATATCTGAGTCAAAATGTCCAATAGACTGCAAATCAGAGGTTGTCCAAAGTGTGGCCCAGGGGCCATTTTTGGCCCACAGCTCGGTTTTTACATTGTAAAAATAAACATGAATTAATTATTAGTGAGATATATTAAATATTTTACGCTAATTTGCTTTGTCACCTTCAAAACAAAGCTAAGATTCGGATCTTTAGTTTGGATAGTTTAGTACATATTAGACTTAGACTTAAACTTCCTTAATTGTCTCATTTTATTTTTCCGACATTTAACAGTGAGCTGAAGATGATAAGTGTGCTGTGCAGTTGTTATATCTTGGTTTTTTTTTACACTTCTGAGTCCTGACTATCGATAATGTCAGTTTGTCCGACAGTAGGTGTGTTGCCATTGTCAGTAAGTAGTCTCTGCCTTTAAGTTGAGTGTAAACCCTGTAAAATATTGTAGTTGTTATACATCAGCTGTTTGATTCTAACGTGCATCTTAGTCATAGTTTTCATTACCAAATTTTGAATTTGCCATATAAAATCGAAAATGCTATTCAGTAGCAATGCATATCTACTCATTGGCTTAGTGGTTTGAGTGTCCACCCTGAGATCGGTAGGTTGTGAGTTCAAACACCGGCCGAGTCATACCAAAGACTATAAAAATGGTACCCATTACCCCCCTGCTTGGCACTCAGCATCGAGAGTTGGAATTGGGGGTTAAATCACCAAAAATGATTAACGGGCGCAGCCACCGCTGCTGCCCACTGCTCCCCTCACCTCCCAGGGGGTGAACAAAGGGATGGGTCGAATGCAGAGGACAAATTTCGCCACACCTAGTGTGTGTGTGACAATCATTGGTACTTTAACTTTAACTTTATATGGCATATCCAATTTAAGTTAGCATCGAGCTAGCGCATTTTGAAAAGTGTAGCCTTATTATCATGCCTGATACCTTTCTATCAGGCATGCTTGCTTTGTTGGCATGGATAATTACAACATTACCTACAGGCAGTTCACTATGACTACTTGTGCACTCAGCACCGAACTAAGTAATCTCTGTCTCTGGCTTTCCGATAACAAACTGTCACTACACCTGGGTAAAACAGAGTCCATCCTATTCAGGTCCAAGCACAGCCTAGGTAAATCCCCGGGCTTTACGATTAAAGCAGGTGATACCATAATCACCAGCAAAGACAAGGTAATTTACACTCTCTCGGGTAAAAAAATGGCATTAAAATTAATCACCAAGATCAATAATAAAACTAGATGATTTTTGGGCAGGAGTTCTGGGTTTATCAACAAGGATACACTTAAGACCCTTGCCGGTGCCCCCATACAGTGTCATTTTGACTACACCTGCACCTCATGGTTCACCAGTATCCCTAGGCCACTAAAAACAAAACTGCAAACTTCCCCAAACAAGCTAGTGAGACTCCTGCTCAACCTCCCATACAGGACTCACCTAACTCAAGCCCACTTTACCAAATTGGGATGGCTTGGAGTTGAGGAAAGAGTACACCAAATTGCAATGTGACTGGTATTCAAAACACTCAGAGAAACTGTCCCCAAGTACCTGTCAAACTATTTCACCAGAGTAAGTGATGCTCACAGGTACTACACGAGAGGGAGTTCCTCAGACCTCGTGCCCCCCAAATTCAAGACTCTTATGGGAAAAAATGCCTTCTACTATTTTGCCACACCACACAGTGTAATGCACTACCAACAGACCTTAAAATTCGAACTTCCCTACTAAATTTTAAAACTGCCATAAATCATGGCTCAGCTCAACCTCTACCTGATCTGAACCAAAATTGATCCCCAGTGACTTTCCGAAGCATCAAACAGGTTTATATGTGGTTATAGTGTATATATCTTTTCTCATTCTGTTTTGCACACTCTTGGAGTCAACATGTGCATAGTCTTGTACATAGTGTCAGTACATAGTGTATATACCATCATCCCCCATTTTTTGTATATATTGTTTTTCAAATCACCTGACATGTATACTGTGTATATGTACATCATTTATCAGTTACAGGTTATATATCTTTTATTATCGAATGTATTAAATGTGATGAATATTTAATGGACCACAATGGAAACAAGCCTTTTGGCTTTTTGTGCCATCCATTTGTCTTTTTAAAGCATTACATGTATTCAATTCTTAAAGATGTCAAACTTCTCAATCAATCAATCAATCAATGAATATGCCTGTTTAACCGCCAAGTGTTTGAGCCGCTGCCAAACCTGCAACCGGACGTGACGTCAAGTACAACTAAGGTATCAAAATATACAGTAGCACCGTTTGATTTTACGTGTATCGCTATCCGTTCGAATCGACTGGATTCAGTCAGTACCTGTAAAGGAATCCACAAAAGTGCATTTTAGAGGAATATATTAGGGCATTTTATTAAGGAAATGAAGAGAAACATGATACCTGCATGCATACAATCACTGCACAAATTGAACTTAAACCACTTAAACCACAAAATCAGATATTCCACTTTTATGAACATACAGGGAGCACATGACTACAATATGGTTACATTTTGGATGAAGTATCTTGTTTTTTTTATTTCTACAACATGCCTCCGTGCTTTTCCTGCATGGACATAGTAAAACATTTTAACAATTGTATCAGAGCGCTGCAGAGATATACCAAGATTGATTGTTTTGACAATAACACATAACAGTATCATTATCTAGAAATGATAAATGGTTCGTCATTTTCTCCCCCTGTCAAGATAGTGAGGATTTCTTGGCTATAATAACTTCAGAACTATGACAGAGTCTTAGACAATTTACAAGAAAAATGTCTGTATTGTTTCTGGAAAAAAATAGGTTTTACCTTTTTGTATTTGTATTTTTACTTTAGTTAAATTGACAATTGTTATTTAAAATTTAAAAAACTAAAAATTATTTGGACTGAATGAGTAACCTCTAACCCAGAGAAGTCCAAAGTGCGGCCTGGGGGCAATTTGAGGCCTGCAGATCTTTCTTTATTGGCCCTTGCTGCATGGAAAAAGTTTGGACACTCCTGCTCTAACCAGAGTAAAGCATTTTTTTGGCCAAAAAGGCAAACACAGCTCTGTAGCATCACTATCTGAATGATTATTGTCCAAAACAGTGCTCATTTGCAGTGGTCTTGTTTTGTTATACAATAGAAAAAAAGAAAAAAGAAAAGAAAAAAAAAAAATTTACAAATAAAGCTTTGTGCACATTAAATAATTAATACATTACATATCTGGGCTTCCCTGCTTAGGCTGCTGCCCCCGCGACCCGACCTCGGATAAGCGGAAGAAGATGGATGGATGGATGGATACATTACATATAATCATTACTTAATTAATTACATACATTTATCTAATTATTATAATAAATATGTTTTCTTTAATGCTGTGTTTAATAACCATAGGGCTGCTAGGGCAAGCGTCCCCTAAAGGGCTGCCAAAAAATGTCTGTTGTGGTCTGTATGGGCCACAGCGGTACTCAGTTGTAATACTCTTTTCCACCACTAGTGGCAGTAATGACAATCTCAAACAAACAGAAAATGTCTGGAGCTAGAGCTAGAGCTAAAGAAGTTTCTTAAGCGCAAAATTTATGACTAAAGTGGTGACGCTGTATTTTCATTTGCACTTCAATTTTATTGACTGTTTAGTTTATGTATCATTATTTTATTATTAATTTTGTTTATTTATTTTAGCACAACATAATTGGATGTTGTTTGTACATATGTAAAATCAATTAATTATGACTACTTTCTTATATAGTAAATTCTAATCAGCCTGAAAACTGTTTAGATAAAATTATTGAAATTGTTTAAAATCAAGAATAAAATTAATAATTCAGTGTTAATATTTGGTCGGGGCATCTGTAGTGGAAAAGTTGGGCCCTGAGGTCAAAAAGATTAAGAACAGGCGATCAATTATTTATTTTCCACATATATCCACATATATATATATTTTGAAATCGCAAGTATTTCCTGCAGTGCCTTCAAGTACCACCAAGGGTTCTGGATCCCAAGTTTAAGAACCATTCTTTTAAAAAATAGGTTGGCCCTGAATGGTTGTTCTGTGAAGCTTCAGGAAATATGGGGTGGTTTCCTAAAATATGTAAAAGCGACAGATCTCAAATTTAACCTCAATTGAAAAGTAATTGAAAGGTAGATAATTGATGAGCCTTTTGTCTGCTTTTGTGTATTGCTGCACTGTGTTGGGGACATTCAAGAGTGCAGTTGTCTGTGGCTTCATGTCAATATTTGCGTGTAGTTATTTAACTAGCATGTTTTTGTTGTTGTTGTTTTTTTGTTTATTATTTTATATATCATTTTTGTGGGTTACTTGTTTAGGAGGGAGAACAAAAGGAACTTTGGAAATGTGTAGGGATGTCCGATAATGGCTTTTTGTCGATATCCGATATGCCGATATTGTCCAACTCTTTAATTACCGATACCGATATCAACCGATACCGATATCAACCGATATATACAGTCGTGGAATTAACACATTATTATGCCTAATTTGGACAACCAGGTATGGTGAAGATAAGGTACTTTTTAGAAAAATGAATCAAATAAAATAAGATGAATAAATTAAAAACATTTTCTTGAATAAAAAAGAAAGTAAAACAATATAAAAACAGTTACATAGAAACTAGTAATTAATGAAAATTTGTAAAATTAACTGTTAAAGGTTAGTATTATTAGTGGACCAGCAGCACGCACAATCATGTGTGCTTACGGACTGTATCCCTTGCAGACTGTATTGATATATATTGATATATAATGTAGGAACCAGAATATTAATAACAGAAAGAAACAACCTTTTTGTGTGAATGAGTGTGAATGAGTGTAAATGGGGGAGGGAGGTTTTTTGGGTTGGTGCACTAATTGTAAGTGTATCTTGTGTTTTTTATGTGGATTTAATAAAAAAAAAACCAAAAAAACCCGATACTGATAATAAAAAAACTGATACCGATAATTTCCGATATTACATTTTAATGCATTTATCGGCCGATAATATCGGCAGACCGATATTATCGGACATCTCTAGAAATGTGTTTAATTGTATTTCTGGACTGTATATGTTAAAAATCCAATAAACAAATGTTTAGAAAAAATGCACAAGTTTATATTGACAAAAAAAAAAATCATTCTTGGAGAGCACACCTTCATAATAAATGTACGTATTCAATCCAATCCACTTTATTTATATAGCACATTTAAACAACAAAATGTTTCCAAAGTGCTGCACAACAATATTATTGAAATTGTAAGTATTGCTGCATGATGATAGCATTAGACCAGGGGTGTCAAACATATGGCCCCTGGGCCGGATCAGGCCCGTGAATAGGTTTTATCCGGCCTGCGGGATGAGTTTGCTCAGTATAAAAATGAGCCAAAATGTTTTAATGAAAGAAACTGCTGTCCTACATGTGTCCACTAGGTGTCACAATAGCAATTCTTCGTATCTTTGTAGATGATGCTACATATGTAAAAAAAAATAAACCACATGATATTAGTGCAGCAGTCGAGGAAAATGTGTAAACTACATAACTAACATCCTGTAATTTGATTTTGATATTATTTTTTTATCTTAATAGATTGAAAATGAACACCAATGAGTTGACTGATGAACATTATCACATAATTAATTCAGAAAGTATAAATAACAACAAATAAAGATAGAATACTATTAACCGCAACATGTAAGTGTGAAAAAAACTCTGACAACATTATGATTTGTACATTTTCAGAATGTGCTTGTTCTATTTTTAAACAAAGAAAACAATCTGAAGTTGTCTTTATTTTTAAGTTATCGTGCCTTGATTTTACCAGTCCGACCCACTTGGGAGTAGATTTTTCTCCATGTGGCCCCCGATCTAAAATGAGTTTGACACCCCTGCATTAGACGGTAGCCATTTTTACTATTGGAGACTTTTACCTCCAAATAAAAAAAAAATCTTTGGGCAAGATTTTTACATTTGGAGAAAGTATGTAGATTGGGATGACTGTGACAGCTGTGTAAATCCTTGCACAGACATTGAGCACAATGATATTATGGCAGAAGACATTTAAACATTCATGTATTCTGTTTTGACTATGAATATTAAGACTCTCAGCAGCAGTTGTGCTACAAGTATAAGCGAGCGTGTCCTGATAACATCCTAGCAGACTGGAAGTAAGCCAGCCCTGGGCAAATTTACCCTGCTGTTTGATGTGCCGGGTTGGCTCCAGGCAGACCAAGCATTGTGTACCAAACAATGAACCCCAGACCCACTTAACTATAAACATGTCCTTTTGGGGGCGTTTTCCTTAGATTCTGTACTGGAGACACCCAATGTCAGGAAACCTGAGGCGACTCTTCTAAATTTAGTATCTATAAGAATTTGAATGCTGCTGACTTGCATTCCAAGATTGCTGCTCGACTTTTCTAATTAATGATGCACTTGGAATGTTGCTGAAGTCTGGGGTGGCGGTGTTATTGTTTTGTAATGCTGGGAATTCAGTTTATGTACTCATTGCAAAACAAAAGTTTTTGTTGGTAAATTATAAAGTAATACAGTATGATATGAAATATATAAAGATAGTATAGTAAAACATAATATAATACAAATTCTATAAAATATATAAGGAACAGTGGTGGTTGTCTTTCGTCGCATTATTTGTGTAGCTTAGCTTAAAAATATGAATTACGAAAAATAGTATCCCACCTGACATTATTACATTATGCATAACACATTGTGATAGGTTTACCTGTTAACATACAGTATTGCGTATCATTTTGGACACAATAAACCAAAAATACTCATTAATTTATTTGTTATTCTAATAATAAAAAAACAAAACAAGAGTGAGCCATATTGTGAATTGCTAGAGTATTATTAATAGAGTTATCAACGTTAACGCGTACGATTAATCACAAAAACGTATTGAATTTATCATGTATAAATGCAGATTAAACACGTAATTTATATAAATTAATAAAAATTAACTGGGCATGGACAATGGTCAATACATGCGCCAGTGGAAAGATTAAGATAAAATAAAATAAAACCAACGTAATTTGGAAATCTTCCAGCTATTAATTATTCATGACATTCTTAACATAAAATTGTGTTTGTGTCAAAATATTGGGGTCTTTTTTAGAGTTAATTTAAATTATGCAAACAAGTAATTACCTGCAAGTGTGATTAATCTGTTTTTAAAGAAAATTAAAACATTTTTAAGAAATTAAATGTTTGAAAACACTAATTATCAATGAAGTAGAGTGTTATCCCGGTTTTCAAAAACATCCTGTAAAATGAATGAATAATGAATAAAGAACTGATTAAAATGTAAATCCAATTAATCCATATACGCAACCAAAATATCAACATAAATACTCATTCATTTATTTGTTTATTCTAATAATAAAAAAACAAACAAGAGTGAGCCATATTGTGAATTGCAAGAGTATTATTAATAGAGTTATCAAAGCTAACGCGCACGATTAATGACAAAAAAAGATCAAAAGTATCACGTATAAATGCAGATTAAACACTTAATTTATATCAATTAATAAAACTTAACTGGGGATGGACAATTGTCAATGCATATGCCAGTGCAAAGATTACGATAAAATAAAATAAAATATAGGTAATTTGCATATCTTGCAGCGATTAATTATTTATGACATTCTGAGCATAAAGTTGCGTTTGTGTAAAAATATTGGGGTATTTTTTAGAGTTAATTTAAATTGTGCAAACAAATAATTAACTGCAAGTGTGATTAATCTGTTTGTTAAGAAAATGTAATTTTTTTAATGAAAATAAAAGTGTGAAAGCACTAATTATCAATGAAGTACAGTGTTATCCCGGTTTTCGAAAACTTCACATAAAATGAATTAATAATGAATAAAAAAACAGATTAAAATGTAAATCCAATTAATCCATATACACAACCAAAATATCAACATAAATACTCAAGAATTAATGAATAACTTATTTTTTTAAAGCTTATTTTAAATAGTAAATTTTTATTATTACAAAATTAATACATGAATGAGTAGTTATGTTGATATTTTGTTCAACTCAACACAGAAAGGTATTTATTTCTTCTAAATTATACAAGATATTTAAAAAAAAATTGTCAAATATGAATGAATAAATAGCTTATTTATTTAAGTTTATTTTAAATTGTAAATTTTTATTATTACAAAATAAATACATGAATATTTGACTATTTTTTTACACCTAGTATACTTTAGAAGAAATAAATAAATGTTTGTGTTGAGTCGACCTATCTTCTGCAGTAACCCCGAGCCACCAGCTATTAACGCTCGCGAGTCTTGTTGTATGTTGCTGAGCACTTCCGCTTCCGCTTCCTCTGGCTGGTCAGCTGACTCTGACTGATGCTGTCAGGAGACTTCATCAAGTGTATGGCAACGATGCGAATATCATTTAACATTCAGTAATACGCTATAAAGGTTACATTTCTCTGCCAACGACCACAGTTTAATACATAGGTAAGTAGAATATTATTTCAAAAAATCTACCGTCAGCTTGTTTCAGTGTTTTTCAGCACAGGACATATCGTGCGGTGGCGAGAACCGTCTAATTTGCGAATCTGTAATATTTTATTTCCTATTGTTTTGTTTGTGGGTATTAGTTGATTACCAACATTTAATATTATATCCAAATTCTAGTAATAGTTAGCTTCCAATATCTGTAGTTTGTAATTTTAGGGTGGAACGTCTTCCCACATTAAATCGTATGATATTGTATTGTGACACCACAAATGTAACTTCGAATGTTGCGCAATTACGTTGGTTTCTGATTAAACATTAAAACAAATGAGGAGAAAATATAACCTTAAAGGAAAATCTAATTTAAAACATGTGTATGCTCGTACAAAACTTAAAACATTTAGCATATCTGTATGTGGAATTAAATTATGGAATGGATTAACCAAAGAAGTCAAACAAAGCACCAATATGATTCAGCCTGTTCAAACTACAAGTGTTCACAAAGTACACAGAAAAAGAAGTATGATGAACATCTTGAACCCTTTTTTCCCCTTTTTTTTATTGAGACAAAGGTTATTTATCTATTTAATATTTGTTTGCTTATTACGGTATATTATTTATTTATTATGTATTTGTTCACTGTTCTGTTGCAGAGAACAAGGACATTGGATACAATTGTTATTGTATGAAAAGGGGTAGGATTAACAGGATACAACAGGTGTAAAAGAAAGGGCATCTCTATCCTCCTTCAAAACCGCGCTAAAAGAACACCTCCAGGCAACTTCAACCCTAAACTAACACCCTCCCCCTTCCACATCCCACCTCCCCAGTTTCTAAATAATCAAATGTAACTAATCAAATGTAGATACTTATTCTTATGCTTTCTGATCTCTCTCTATATCCACTACTTGCTGTACATATCCTACCAAGTCAGTCCTACACTGTTTCAATGTCCATTTCTCTGATGATGCAATTGTTGATGACTGAGTTGAGTTGAGTTGAGTTGAGTTTGAGTTTATTTCGAACATGCAAGCATACAACATGATACATCACAATTTCCAGTTTCTCTTTTCAACATGTTCGAAAAGGAGTAGGAAGTAGCAGAGCTTATTTAATCCTACCCCTTTTCTTTTACATAACCAACCACTGAAGTGTTGATATCAACCAAACCTAACCTCCTCTCCACATCCCACACCCCGGATTGTAAATAATGTAAATAATTCAGTGTATATACTCTGATGATTATCTTGTGTGATGACTGTATTATGATGATAGTCCATGAACCGATTTAAGTGGACCCCGACTTAAACAAGTTGAAAAACGTATTCGGGTGTTACCATTTAGTGGTCGATTGTACGGAATATGTACTTCACTGTGCAATCTACTAATCAAAGTTTCAGTCAATCAATCAATTAAATAAGCTCTGCTTCTTCCTACTCCTTTTCGGACGTGCTCCAATAAAACAACTGGAAATGTGTGATGAATTACATTGTATCGTATGCATGTTCAAAATAAACTGAAACTGAACTGAACTGAACTGAATGTTATTCCGCTTACATTTCAAAATACACATATTTCCTCCTCAGATTGGTCTCTAGTCCAAGCAGGATCATGACTGAGTTTTGGTTGATCTCTGCTCCGGGAGAGAAAACCTGCCAGCAAACATGGGACAAAATGATGACGGCAACCACACGCACCAATAATCTTTCTACCAACCACAAGTTCAGCATCCCAGACCTGAAGGTTAGTGTGGATTCCTTGTTTTGATTAATTGTCATCTATTGATTCACAATGCCATCAGATGCACCAACTTCAGATTAAAACAGTTACACACACCGGCTTGAACGTAAGGTAAAGCAATGGATGTCATTAGGTATATTTTCATTAAGTTTAAAATGTTCCTAAACTCCCAATAGTTATAGTTAAGAAATGAGTTTAGGCATGTACAAATCAGCGAGAATATAGAATAAATGTTTTTAGAAGCAATCATATTGAATCTGTTCTTGGCTGTAATATTTGAGAAGTATTTTGAACTGAGCTACTTTTGCCTAAATCAATTAAACAGTGGACCAAACCAATATGTTGCCGTTTGTTTAATGGATTAGATTTAATGCATATGCACATAAACAAATAGTAGTAGAAATAAATACATAGCTTTATTTTGCAATAAACATGCAAGAAGATAGAGAGTAGTTACTAAACAGTGTTTTAGATTTTTAGATTAATTGCCAGTTGTTTGGACTGATTTTTTATTTTATTTAAATATACAATTGACAAGGAAAGGAAAGATTAGCCATCTGGTGCGTGCATTCCATGACACTCATTTAGTGGCTAAGCACCTCCCTATCTTTCGAGCTTAGTGACGTCCTTGGGTAGAGCTGTATCAAGTAGGGATGTCTGAATCAACATTTTTGGCATCCAATCCCAATCCAATTTTTTGGCTGTAGAGCCGATCCGATTTCGAGTACTTTGACAATAGATTACAGAGCTGAAAATGTTTTATAGCAAGTAACTTAAGTAAACATAATAACTCATTCGTGTAAAGCTTATCTTATTAAATGTAGTCTTTGTTAGTATTGTTGTAAATCAGATGAAGTATTGAAGGCGACATAAAATTTGTTTAATAAAATTATTTGGCCAGTGCACAAAAACTAAATAAAAGCAAAAACTACTTTTGGCGCCCATTTAAATTATTTGGAGTTTTCCCTCAAAGTCTTCTTGTATCCATAGACTTACTCTGTGAGTTTATAAACAATAACAAAAACACCCAAAACAAATATATATATATATATATATATATATATATATATATATATATATATATATATATATATATATATATATATATATATATATATATATATATATATATATATATATATATATATATATATATCTATTACTTCTAAATAAAAGCAAAAACTACTACTGGCTCCCATTTAAATCATTTGGGATTTTCCCTCAAAGTCTTCCTGTATCCAGAGACTTACTCCCTGAGTTTGTAAACAATAACAAAAACAACAAAAAAACATGATTTTGTAATAAGAACAAGAAAAAAATTAACATCTATTACTTCAGTATCGTTTATATACTGATACTATACTGGGTATCGATTGTGGTTTGTTCCTTGTGTCTTCCTGCTCGGTGTGTGCTTGTCTAGCATGCTTAACCATTTCTTTCCTCCAGTGATAATTAAACTTAGTTTATTTTCTGCCATAGTGGTGAGGATTAGTACCTTTAGAAGCGGCTTCACACTGTGGATGTTCGTTGCAGCTTGCTCTCAAATTGCAGCCGGTGTTCTGGCAAGACACGCAGCCTCCTAGAATTCATGCAACTCCTGCATTTGTGTAACAAGGAATACGGAAATGTAATTGATTCTCTGAGCGTGCATCCCTTTTGAAGGTATCTTCCAAGTGAGTACAACCTCTAGCCATGCAAACACTTGGACACAGCTGTGGTAAAGATCATCACCCGATCGCCGATCCGTTAAAAAAAGGCCTGATCTGATCCCATGATCAGGATAGGGCCATCTTTAGTATCAAGTAATCTGTTTAAAGCTTAATTCAAACTGTCAAATGCTCTCACAATCACAACAAATCTGCCTACTTATCTTTGTTAGGTAGAATGCATTATACAAGTCTATGTGCCAGATCTTTGTAATTAATTGTCTAATCTGAAAATATACCTTTTTTTTTTTTTTAAATGTTGCCATACCCTTCTTCATCTTTTATATGTTTTCTATATGTGCTCGTTTTTTACTTATGGAATAATTACTTGTTATTTATTCATGAAATGTGAAAAATTGCACTGAATCCAATACACTCACCTTAAGAATCCTCTGTCAAGAATAGGCTGCCTCTGTGAATGGGAAGCCACTTTTAAAGAGAGCTGTTGTTTGCATGTTGAAATGTTGATTGGGTGAAGTTTTCATCCAAAGCAGCTCAACTTGTCTGGTTGGGGTCCTCTCTGTGCTGAAGGTAAAGTAACCTCGTTGATCTTGATGCCACACATGGCTGAAACAGGCTTCTGGAACCTTTAGTAATGCATGAGTGGCTCAGGACAACGAGGCGCCATCCTAAGTACACAGCGCCTCTTGGTTGTCCTTGTAGGCCGACTGGACCCCACAAGCCACCGTTTAAACACAACCTGCCTGACTCCCACCTCTGTCTAGACTCATGTTATTAATGATAATGTGACAATGTTTTTTTTTCTGTTTTTGTGTCTGCAAACAGGTTGGAACACTCGATGTTTTGGTTGGGCTGTCGGATGAATTAGCCAAATTTGATTCTTTTGTTGAGAGGTAAGATATTTGCACAGTCATGGTTAAAATATCGAACCAATGATAAAATACTTTGTTACAGATATGGTTTTATAAATATGAAGTGGTTCATTGATAGCTTTGTGTCCTGGTAAATCGCTAACGCTTATTACCATTTATTACTTGCAAGATTGAGCCATATTGTTAATCGTAAAAGTATTATTAATAGAGCTGGCAAAGTTAATGCGCTAACGCACACAATTAATTACACACCCCAAAACCAGTGAAGTTGGCACGTTGTGTAAATCGTAAATAAAAGCAGAATACAATGATTTGCAAATCCTTTTCAACCTACAGTATATTCAATTGAATAGACTGCAAAGACAAGATACTTAATGTTCGAACTGGAAAACTTTGTTATTTTTGGGAAATATTAGCTCATTTGGAATTTGATGCCTGCAACATGTTTAAAAAAAGCTGGCACAAGTGGCAAAAAGACTGAGAAAGTTGAGGAATGCTCATCAAACACTTATTTGGAACATTCCACAGGTGAACAGGCTAATTGGGAACAGGTGGGTGCCATGATTGGGTATAAAAGCAGCTTCCATGAAATGCTCAGTCATTCACAAACAAAGATGAGGCGAGGGTCACCACTTTGTGAACAAATGCGTGAGCAAATTGTCAAACCGTTTAAGAACAACATTTCTCAACGAGCTATTGCAAGGAATTTAGGGATTTCACTATCTGCGATCATCAAAAAGTTCAGAGAATCTGGAGAAATCACTGCACTTAAGCGATGATACTACGGACCTTCGATCCCTCAGGCGTTACTGCATCAAAAAGCGATATCAGTGTGTAAAGGATATCATCACATGGGCTCAGGAACACTTCAGAAAATCACTGTCAGTAACTACAGTTTGTCGCTACATCTGTAAGTGCAAGTTAAAACTGTACTACGCAAAGCGAAAGCCATTTATCAACAACACCCAGAAACGCTGCCGGCTTTGCTGGGCCCGAGCTCATCTAAGATGGACTGATGCAAAGTGGAAAAGTGTTCTGTGGTCTGACAAGTCCACATTTCAAATTGTTTTAGGAAACTGTGGACGTCGTGTCCTCCGGACCAAAAAAGAAAAGAACCATCTGGAATGTTATAGGCGCAAAGTTCAAAAGCCAGCATCTGTGATGGTATGGGGGTGTATTAGTGCCCAAGGCATGGGTAACTTACACATTTGTGAAGGCACCATTAATGCTGAAAGGTACATACAGGTTTTGGACCAACATATGTTGACATCCAAGCAACGTTATCATGGATGCCCCTGCTTATTTCAACAAGACAATGCCAAGCCACGTGTTACAACAGCTTGGCTTCATAGTAAAAGAGTGCGGGTACTAGACTGGCCTGCCTGTAGTCCAGACCTGTCTCCCATTGAAAATATGTGGTGCAATATGAAGCCTAAAATACCACAACAGAGACCCTGGACTGTTGAACAACTTAAGCTGTAAATCTAGCAAGAATGGGAAAGAATTCCACCTGAAAAGCTTAAAAAATTGGTCTCCTCGGTTCCCAAACGTTTACTGAGTGTTGTTAAAAGGAAAGGCCATGTAACACAGTGGTAAAAATGCCCCTGTGCCAACTTTTTTGCAATGTGTTGCTGCCATTAAATTTTATGTTAATGATTGTTTGCAAAAAAAATGAAGTTTCTCAGTTCGAACATTAAATATCTTGTATTTGCAGTATATTCAATTGAATATAAGTCGAAAAGGATTAGTAAATCATTGTATTCTGTTTTTATTTACAAATTACACAAAGTGCCAACTTCACTGGTTTTGGGTTTTGTACAAGAAATTATTACATTAATCAGTATAAAAGCAGATTAATCACACATTCTATTTTGAACGTGCATGCTCCTTTACCTGTATTTTAATGTTGGTTATGTTAGTAGTATTGGAGAGCCACGTTTTCTCTGAGGTGGTGCTTGGAAAAAACGTTTGAGAACCACTGCTCTAGGACATTCTGATCATAAAAGAGTGTTTTTATAAAAATATTGAGGCTTTTTTAAAGTCAATTTAAACTATGAAAACAAGTAATTAACTGTGATAAATTGTGAATAATCAATTTAAAATGTGATTTATCTGTTTTTTTAAATTAAGTGTTTGACATCACTAATTATTATTAAAGTACACTGGGACCTCAGTTTTTGTTAGTGATTCGTTCTAAAAGATCCCACATAGACTTAAACGTACGAAACCCTAAGGAATGTCCCATAAGAAATAATGTAAATCCAACTAATCTATCCCACACACACAAAAATATGAACACATTTTATGGAGGAAATAGAAAAAAATGCAAAATACGTATGACAAATGAATTGGCTGGATAAACATTTAACATCAATTTTACCTTTATTGAAGACGTTTGATGGCTAAGAGGGCAATGAGCGTCGAGGGAAAAGAGGAAGGGAGAAACACATGGGCGCTACCTTTGTATTTGGGGCCTGATTTACTAAAGGTTTGTGTGTACTAAAACATGTGCAAACTTGATAGCACACACAAAGCGGATCTACTAAACATGTGCAAAGTGGATTGTGTCTCTTAAGTGAGCAGAATAAGGCGTGGCATCCATTTGACATCTCTGTCTTCATTAATATGCAAAAAATACGCTTATTATTTAGCACGCGCAATGGGATTTATCAACACTTTTGGAGCACTATATAACGTTTTATTTAGCATGTGTCAGAAGGATGTGCACACTGACAGTTCCACACACGCCTGCAGGATCAGTGCTCACGTTGCACAGACACACGATGGACAGACAAGAATTATTGACGGTCAGAAAAAAAAAAATTGACATATCGTCTATTCAGCAACATCAATTTATAATTTTACAGCTGCTACAGGATTCTAGGGGCTGATTAAAACACATTCAATTGATGTGTTTTGGTGTCCTTTAGTATTTTTTTTTAATTATGTTCTTTTTTTTATCACGTAAAATATATTTTTTATATGAAAAAAACGTATTTAAGTGTGCATTATTTTGCGTCCTGAAAGGAGTAATTGGCAACCTCTCTCCAATAACCGCACCTTTGGCGGTAAAAAAAAAAAGTGGTTTTATTGTATCACTGCAGGACTGCATCTAAAATGCCCATAGAAAGTGTTAGATGTCTCCTGCTTGTTTGAAAACAGCAAAACACTACAGGTAGGAGCATGACAACTTGAATGTACTGTAAATAAGAGTCTCTGTGGTTATGCCCCGTATAATACATGCAAAATCCTCATTTAAATAAGGTGGTCTGTACCACTTTTCGCTTGCACACACAGTGTTAGTAGATCACACACAACCCCCCCACTAATAGTACACACTTTTGTATAGATTGTACATGCTGTTTACCGTGTGGTGTTTTGTTCTTAGTAAAGCAGGCCCTTAGTTATTTCTTGAACTCAGTATTGTTTTTCACTTTCTTTACTGAAGTGCTTGCACTCACGTTATATCTTACGATGCACAGACAATGACTGTGGGTCTAGTCCCGCCCTAGTTGTTCTTCCCGGGATTCGAACCAATGACCGCTGATTGAGAGGCGAGAACAGTCGTAAATGTCAATGGTAAATTCTTAAAGTGTCAGGGAGTGTGGTATACACAGGTACTTTCGCACAGCCACGCGAGCTGCCGTCCGTTACACATACTCTCGATCCGGGTCATGGAACCAGTGTAACTGCCTGGTCCAGCCCCTGCATCCTTCCCGGGGTTTGAACCGTCTCTGCAGATTGAGAGACGAGAGTGCATCAAGTTAAAAGCCTGAGCTTTCGGCTCAATATTCAGTACAATCTCTTAAAACCACACAAGATACACAGTGCTTTACAACACAACACTTCCCACTGTCGGGACTCCACAACCCTCCATCGAAATGCAACGCATGGGATGCTTTGTTTGATATGCGGGCAGACAAACACTGGGGCAAACACTGTTGGCAAAACATTTCCGTCAAAAAACGAATCATGCATAAAAAATGGTGCCATGGTAATACATTCTATAACATTATTGCTAAATGTTAACACATTATATAACCTAAGTATAAAAACTTATTCAACTTTTAATAAGGACACTCTTAAGTTAGATGAAAAAAGTCAGGGTTTTTTCTCATACTTAGTGCTTATTTGATCATAACATCCTTCTTGTCCTATTATATGCAGCATTTCCCAGCTCCTTGGTGGCACTGATTTATTCCCAACCCTTCTCTTGTAACAATGAGGAATTTCACATGCTCCTGAGTCTAGCTTTGCGGTGTGGTGGCACACCAACAGCACATTCATTAGTCATATTTATAGCCAGTGACTTACTGTAAGTTCTGCAAGTATGTTGGGCTGTCCTTTATAGTTCTTTGGAAATACTGACGTTTAAATCTCACACGCAGCGATTACCGTCTTTGCCCTGCTTTGCTTCCTCACACATTTCCAAGAATGTGTGAGAAAACTCAACCTCACAACTTGTTTGAACTTAAACCTGCCTTTAAGCGAGTTCCCTGTTGTAATTTCCATCCAACATATGGAAAATTAATCTTTTGTGTGTGCGTGTGTGCGCTTGTAGACTATTTGGAGGATCACTTTGTAGAATGCATGGAGAGTGAACGTGGGATTTACACTGGCATTGTGCACACAGTTTGTTTTGGCGTAACATGTTGTGACTACTCTTGGCTCATCACAGTGTGGTGAAGAAGGTGGCCCAGTACATGGCCGACGTGCTGGAGGACAGTCGAGACAAAGTGCAGGAGAACTTGCTGGCCAATGGAGGTACAGTGATTGTTCTAAATTTAGTTTTAGTAGCCAAAATGATTGTGTGACTAACCAGTAATAATTAACAGGATCATCTCACATGGATGTTTTATCCTTTAGATTTTAAATCGACATTATAACAATGGCTGCTTGACAAGTCTTTTTTTTTTTTTCAGTTGATCTAGTCACCTACATCACGCGGTTTCAATGGGACATGGCCAAGTACCCCATCAAGCAATCACTGAAAAACATTTCTGAAATAATCTCAAAGGTAGTAATGTTGGCAAATATGGCGAATAACAGGTTCACATTTTTATTTGTTTATTTTTGAGCATGGTGTTTTGAAAAACTAAGTCAGGATTTATTGCATAATTCTGTAACAGTGTGCTTGCTGCATTAAAGGGGAACTGCACTTTTTGGGGAATTTTTGCCTCTCGTTTACAATCCTAATGAGAGACAAAAACACGTTTTTAAAATGTATTAATTTATTCTAATAATTGGCTGGTTTTAGTTAGCTAGCAATGCTGCTAATAGGAGCAATCCATTTTGCCTTTAAATCACTCTAAAAATCCATCCAAAACCCGCCAAAAATACTTCATTACGTAACCTGTATAATAACCAAGCAATCACGACATTGTTATTGTAAGAGCAAACACTGCAGTACTGTTATTCTAGGGTAATAACACTTCACCCTGCGACGGCATGCTACGGCATTAGCCGTAAGCCAGCTACTAAGTCAGCAGCTGAGTGGCTTTTGAGTTTGTAATGCACAACACGATGCGATAGGACACCAATCTTACTGACTGAAAAACATGAACAATCATATTACAGTGTCTGTTAAGTATTCACCCACATTTCATGTTTTGTTTGGACACAGCTAGCTTGACAGTGTATGTCGTTGCACCAACAAGGTTGATGTGCTGCATGCATCATGATCAATATTAAAGTGGCTCACTTGATGGACATTTGTCTGTTTGGTCTTGCTGGCCATGGATATTTTTGGGGAGTTTATTTTGGGTATGCACTCCATTTCTGTCGGCATAGCTTGGCTCCAAGCTCCACATTTTCACTTGTCAAGTAACGCCAGTCCTGACTCTCTTGGCTTCCGCCTGCTCCAACGTTTCACCCTCTCTTCGTGGTCACTAAGCTTTTATAACCAGCAGGTGATCCTCCATATATCCAGGTTCAAAAAGATAAGATTGTGAAACCTCATTTGTCCAAAAATCGCCATTACCAAGTCTGTCATGATTAGACCACACACGCGTTTGTTGCCGGAAGTAGAACACACATTTGTTTCCTGAAGGAAGAAGTGTGTTGCGATGGGCACTGAAATAAATGCCATTAATCCATACATTTTCTACTGAATTCCCTTTTGGGGTGGCGTTGGGGTGTTTGGAGCCTATCCCAGCTGCACTCATGCAAATAACAGGGTACACTCTGGACAAGTCACCACCTCATCGCAGAGCCAACAAAGATAGACAGATAAACATTCACACTCACATTCACACACTTGGGACAATTTAGTGTTGCGCCCAGGAAATTACCAAAATACGGTAAATATTGTGCATATTACGTATTGGTATGTACATGTCTTTTACTACATTATATACATACTTACAGCGTGTATACAAAATGTTAATGGAGGGTTTTGAAGTTGTTTTAGAGGGCTTTGAAATCTACAACGGTGACTCCCATTAGCCGTACCTTGCAAGCGTTTAAAACATTTTTAGAATCCTAAAAAAAAGACATATGTGTTCTTGTCTCTCATAATGATTGGGAACGATAGGCAAAATTCCAAAAAGGTGCAGTTCCCCTTTATGGTCAATAAGTGTGGGATTAATGAATTGGCTGTTTTTGTGGTGTGCATTTTACAGCAAGTCATGCAAATTGACACCGATTTGAAGACCAGAGCATCAGCTTATAACAACCTGAAAGGAACCCTACAGAATTTAGAAAGGAAGAACGCGTAAGTGAAAAGCGAATTAGAGCTGTCCAAATTAACAGTTTAATCTAGATCAGGGGTGTCAAAGTCAAGGCCTGCGGGCCAGATAAGGCCTGCGAATGAATGATCTATGGCCCCTGGGATGATATTTGATTAGTACTAGAACCGGCCCGCAGGCCACAGTTGCCTTATGCTGTTTTGCATGCACCAATACTTCATCAGTGCGCTACGAATTTTCAAAATGGGGTCCCCATCAAGTCATAAAAATGGGGTCCCACAGTAAATTTTGGGGGTCCAACTTTTTTGTAATCGTTTTGAAAACATGATAAATGTATGCATTATCCTGTTATATCTCACATTCTATATTGTGTTTTGGAAAAAGGTTGTCATAAACGTTACTTAATTCATAAAAAAAATCATACGAAAAAAAACAAATTTTTATGCATATGTAAATGTATTTAGTTATAAACATTCATTCACTTTCTTCTTTCCTTCATGGATCTAAACTTTACCGCTGCCGGTATTTTTTTCTCTATTTTTATTGTATAATTTTCAGAATGTGTTTGTTCTATTTTTGGCCAAAGTAAGACAAAGAAAACAATCTGAAGTTGTCTTTATTTTTTAGTTTTAATGCCATAATTTTAATAGTCCGGCCCGCTTGTGCACAGATTTTACTCCATGCGGCCCCTGAGCTAAAATGAGTTTGACACCCCTGATCTAGATCAATTCATTTGCATGATTAATTGAATTAAACATTGTTTCGCATTGCCAGTTGCATCTCAATATGTGTTGGGTTGAGGCCCTGATCAACCGAAAAAACAACACAATAACGTGTTAATGGGTATTAATTATGATTCATGTAAATGAAAATATAATCATTAATCTGATTACAGGCTTTAATTTTTGACAACCCTATAAGGAACATAGATGATTAAATAATATTACAATGATTAGGCGCAAAAGTAATTAGATATATGATCACTACTGTACCTACAGGATGTGAAAACAGCAGAAATGATGGAGTTGATTATATTGTATTTGCTCTCTCCAATTTAATAGTTTGAGCTTTGGTATTACAAATTTACAGTTTTAAAAATAAATTCAAATAGATCAGAAAGGAGGCATCCGTGGTTTATTTTTTATTAGGGCTGTCAGCATGAACAAGTTAACTCATGTGATTAATCACAAAAAAATATTGCATTAATTATGTGCACACTTGGATTAGTCATGCAATTTATTTTGAGTTCTTTTACCTTAATTGCTATATGGTCAGTGATCAGATCAATGCATACATCATTACAAAAATGAGTGAGGAGACTCTGACTGGTGTGCTTGTTGGCAAATTTCACTCCTACAGTCTGAAATAACTTTAGATATAACTGTAACCAAGTTGTGTGCAAATAAATGACATGAATTTAAGTAAAATGTTTAAAAAGGTTCCTGGATGACATTCTGATAGTAAAATTGCATTTGTGTACAAATATTTAGGTCTTTTATTGAGCAAATTTTAATTATGCATGCAAATAATCACCTGTGATTAATCATGATTCATCCAAATTCCAAATTGTGATTAAACTGATTAAAAATAAATTATTTGACAGCCCTAATTTTTATTTGTAACCAATACTTATTCATAGGTCAAGCTGCAAGGATGATTGACTTTGCGTGACCATGACAGCGTTAGCACAACTCTGAAATGCTTTGTCAGCATTGACCTCTCCTCTGGGTTAAAGCCATGTTTTAGTAGTACATTTGTCTGCCCACAGGGGGAGCCTGCTGACCAGAAGCCTGGCTGACATTGTCAAGAAGGACGACTTTGTTCTTGACTCTGAGTATCTTATCACTCAGCTTGTTGTTGTCCCAAAGTGAGTATTTAACGCCACTTTAGAGTACATTTAAATGTATGGGGGTTTAACAGGAAAAGGAATGTATGAATATAAGTATGAACCCTGCTCTGTTTTATTTTCAGAACATCTTATGCTGACTGGCAGAAAACATATGAAAGCCTTGCTGAGATGGTGGTGCCTCGATCGTCCAAGTAAGACAATGTCAAAGTCTGAAAAAGAAAAGTTTTTCACATTGAGAAACCAGATTAAGTGTTTGTGTTGGTAGCACAGTTGTTTTATTTCTACTTGTACTTTTTTGTCGTTTACTTTCACAATTCTCAGATACACATTTTTATGTTGTTTTTTTTGTGCAGATCAATAACACATTTTTTTTTTTCTAGTCTTCTTTTTGAAGACAATGACAGTGGGTTGTTCAGCGTGACCTTATTCCAGAAAGCAATTGATGACTTCAAACACAAAGCCCGAGAGAATAAGTAAGATGTTTTTATTTATATAGCACTGATTCATAACAAAAGTTATCTCAAGGTACTTTACATATGGAGCAGGTCTAGAACCATGCTCCTAATGTATTAAAGAGAACTGACTCTAGGAAAGACAAAACAAGTATGGGTTTATATCAGTTTGCATCTAAAATCTCTGATATACTGTAGAACAGACCTGGGCAAATTAATGCCCGGGAGCCACATGCGGCCCGTTAAGCTTTTAAACACGGCCCACCGGACATTCCTAAATAATTTTTTTAGATCTTTAAGATCGAAACTGTAGCTGCCATTATGATATGCAGTGATGTTTTCAAATTACCGTAAGTTTTGAACTATACAAAGTATTTCAATCGTTGTAATCTGCGCTTTTGCATGGTACAGTAGTTACTATCGTAATTTAAGTCACAGCAGCTCAGACAAGGCACCAAGCAGTGTGGGTGGGAAGCGTTTCCACAGAGTGTTTCCGTTGCGGCCAGCCTGGGTGTCAGGGACAGACGCGGAAGGAGATTTTTACAACAAAGTTCTAAAGCTTAGTGATATATCAGATATATCAGATTGTAGGTGGGTTTATTTTTTAATTTTTTTTGTGTTTCGCTTGAATGTAAAATATGTCGATCGAGAGGGGGTTCATATTTTGTCAATATTCAGTGTTTTATTGTTCATAGTTAATATTGTAAATCCCACATTCTTTATTTTCATGTTCATTCTGGGTGTCTCATTCAGTAAAAACATTTAAAATTCCATTCCGTTTTTTAAGGCAATCAGTCAGAACGTTTTTAGCATTCAATCAGACATTATTGTGAGGTTTTGTATTAGTATTTCTAAAAATAGATATACCGGCCCCCAGACACATTTCTCTCTCTAAATAATTGCCTAGGCCTGCTGTAGAAGCAGTCCTGCAGCGCGTTTACTTGTGCAAAGATCAACAGCCAGTTAAAAGGGCTGTTTGCAACTTCCTCAGAAATACAACAAGAACACCACTGGCTAGCTTATGTTACCATTAGTTGTTTACCAGAGCACATTTTTTTTAAAACTGTCTATATTTTTCACAATTACTAACTTTATGAAATCAACATTTTTGCCGACCCGAAAAAAATGATTGGCATTTGCAGCGGCCACTCATAATGTCTCGTCAACATGTACGTGTAGGGAGTGTGTGCAAACATACAAAAGCAGACAACAAAAAATTTACAGTCATGTTGTTGTTATGATCGAATATACATTCAATGTTAGCTAACACTTAGGGCCTGATTTACTAAGATCCAAATACCACCTGCTAAACAAACAGCATGTACAAAAATAGGTAATACAGCGTGTACTATGAGTGGGCGTGTTGCATGTGATCTACTAGCACTGCATGTGCAATTAAAAAGTGTTGCAGACCGCCTTATTTAAATGAGGATTTTGTGTGTAGTATACGGGGCATCCCCACAGAGACTCTCATTTACTGTACATTCAAGTTGTCATGCTCCTACCTGTAGTGTTTTGTTATGTAAGCGAGGATTTTGCGTGCATACGAGGATTTTACCACGGAGACACTTGATCATTTTCTGCACATTTATCTTACCATGCTCCTACCTGTGTGCGATGTGTTGAACCAACAGCACACATCTGTATGTGGCTTTAAATTATGGAATGGATTAAGCAAAGCAATCAAACAATGTACTAATATAAACCACTTCAAGAAACTCTTCAAACTTAAAGTGTTTACAAAGTACAAAGAAGAAGAACCATGATAAGCATTCTGAATTTATTTCATCCATCCATTCGTTCATTTTCAAAAAATCTTACTCATCTCGCCATATGAAATGTAACTTACTTCACCGAGTATTATTTATTTATTTTTTATTGTGATTACTTATGGAGTATATTGTGAATAAATTGAGAACAGGAAGTGAACAAAAGTTTTAGCAACTGTTATGTAAAAGAAAAGGGGTAGGAGTGAATAAGCTCTGCTTCTTCCTACTCCTTTTCGAACATGTTGAAAAGAGAAACTGGAAATTGTGATGTATCATGTTGTATGCTTGCATGTTCGAAGTAACTCAAACTGAACTCAACTCAACTCACATCTATAATCTGTAACACCTTTTCTGATTCGCAATCTAGACAACAGAAACATGCACAATGACACTTAATTCTGTGTGCGAGGCTGTGGATCCCATCACCAGCGCATTCGTGCGAAATGACTCAAACGTAAGAAAATGCATTATGAAAGATGTATTTTCATGTAGGAGCTATGTTATACTAATATATATTTCCTAGATTAAAAAAATTAATAACATTTAAAATAAGAAACACATCAATCAGCCCCTTAAGTAATGCGGCGGCTATAAAAGTATAAAAGGAAATGGCTGAATAGGCGATATGTCTAATAGTTTTTATTTTTGGCCGTCCAAATATGTTGAAACACACGTAGGACGGAGGTTTCTCGTTTGTCCATCGTCTGTCTTTGCAGCGGCGAGCACTGATCCTGCAGTCGTGTGTGGAAGTGTCAGTTTGCACGTCCTTCTGACCCGTGCTAAATAAAAGACTAAATACTGTCACCAAAACGGTGATAAGTGTTGATAAATCACATTGTGCATGCTAAATAATTATATTCGCATCTCTTCTTCCAAGTATTGTTGGCATTTTGATGATCAACATCAATTTTGCATATTAATGTTAGCAGAGACGCAAAATTGCACGCCTTATTCTGCTCACTTAAGAGACGCAATCCAGTTTGTATACGTTTGGCAGATCAGTAGATGCGTGTGCTGTCAAGTTTGCACATGTTTTAGTACAGGCAAACCTTTAGTAAATCAGGCCCTAACTATCCAAATCGCCATCATTAGCTAGCAACACCCAAAGCTAATGCGTGTGCACGTGTTACGTAAGTACGTAGTTATGTCATTATGTCCTAAAAGCTGTAAGAGGGCGAGATATAACATTTAAAACACATTACAAATTTAGCGCCCTCTAGGCATCTGTGTAAATGTTGCAAACAGCCCTTTCAATAGCTAAATGTCCTCCAATAAGCAGACTAGGTTGGTAATTCCTTGCATTTTAGTGAAGTCCTTTACAAAAGGTAAACATGATAGTGTATAATCTACTCGGAGCTAGCAGCTACACAACACGTAAGCATACAGTAGCACACAAACCAGACATACGCAATAATTGAACAATATTGCAGTCCAAAACAAAACATTTGTCATTACAGATATACACAATTTATAGTTACATACTACCTACAGATACAAAGTCTCCAAAGCAGAAGTGTATTAGAAAGTATCCAGTAACAAGCGTGTCCGCATCATTCAATTTTTAACTTAATGATTTATTGTGGCCAAGAGGTGTTGCCAAAATACAATTACCACTCAACTTCAACTTAAAAACAACATAAGTGTACTACAGACAGTTAGTAATAAATAGGTTAGTGCTTTTCATACCTACCTATCAATTTAAGTGGACCCCGACTTAAACAAGTTGAAAAACTTATTCGGGTGTTACCATTTAGTGGTCAATTGTACGGAATATGTACTTCACTGTGCAACCTACTAATAAAAATCTCAATCAATCAAACCAATGTTCTCTTTTTGAGTAATTTCACTTTGTCAAACTTTTTCTAACATTCTACACTACAAAATAATAAAATTATCGGAAATTTTAAGTTGTACCGGGACACTCCTATTAGATCGTATAGATTGATGGTTCAAGAGAATTGGGTCAGTGGTTATCTAAAATGTCAGAATCTGAATGAAAAGGTGGGGGTTCATCAAACAGACCAAAAGCACTTCGACCAGCTTGATTTTCACACAGCAAATGTTGAAACCAAATATATTTATTGAATCTTAATATTGTCCAACTCCACTCTGCTCGCAGGTTCTCTGTGAGAGACTTTCAGTACAATGAAGGGGAAATGAAAGCAGATAAAGAAGAGATGACTCGGCTGTCTACAGACAAAAAGAAGCAATTTGTAAGTGTTTAGAAGCATGCCTGTGAATATTCTCACTCTTCCAGGTCGTTGTATTCTCAGGGCATTCAATCCATCGCAACTCGACTTTTCAGATTGTTTTAGAAAATGGACAATCC
Source organism: Entelurus aequoreus (assembly GCF_033978785.1). Lineage (NCBI taxonomy): Eukaryota > Metazoa > Chordata > Actinopteri > Syngnathiformes > Syngnathidae > Entelurus > Entelurus aequoreus. Next base: position 61,161,136 of record NC_084741.1, on the reverse strand, counting down.
GAGAATGTCATCTCATTCTAATCTTAGAAAAAGGGATTCTGAACAGATCAGTTGGAATTAATGCAGTGCTGTAAGAATTAATGGTTAGAAAGTAATTGCTTGGGAATAAATAATGTTGGCTTTATATTGGAGGCGGCATAGAAACTTGAGGGTTCCAGGTTTAGCTCTAGCTTTTTACTTGGGCAAGACTCTTTACCTTTGCTCCTTATAGGTCATGGTTAGCATCTTGCATGGCAGCATCCGCCATCAGTGTGTGAATGTATGTGTGAATGGGTGAATGTGTTGTATAATGTAAAGTGCTTTGGTATCATTCCAGGTATAGTAAACCGCAATATAAATACAGACCAGACCATTAGTGACAGAAGTTAAATGTTTTCTTCTGTCAGTTGTGACAACTCTAGTAAATGATGCTAAGATAAGTCTTGTTAATTTTGATTTCCATGCACCATTGAGAACCTGTTCGGTGGCCTTGTGGTTAGAGTGTCCGCCCTGAGATCGGTAGGTTGTGAGTTCAAACCCCGGCCGAGTCATACCAAAGACTATAAAAATGGGACCCATTACCTCCCTGCTTGGCGCTCAGCATCAAAGTTTGGAATTGGGGGTTAAAACACCAAAATTATTCCGGAGCGTGGCCACTGCTGCTGCTCACTGCTCCTCTCACCTCCCAGGAGGTGGAACAAGGCGATGGGTCAGGGGATGCAGAGGACAAATTTCACCACACCTTGTGTGTGTGACAATTCTTGGTACTTTAACTTTAACTGAAGATATAATATTTTTTCACGCAAGCACTCTTTCCTCTGTTTTATTTGAACTAGTTTCGCGGGCCACACTTTGGACACCCCTCTGATGTAAGATAGAAGATAATTTTCTTGTGACGTCCTCCTAAAGCGCATCGAGTTATTTGCTTGCGTCCGTAAAATCATTAGATCATCAACAATGGACTGTTTCATTTTACATACTTAGGCCCACTGCTGACCAATAAGAGAAGAGAGTGACATCACATGTTTTGCCGTGACTTGGAACTTTCAGCATGTGAGCAGGAACCGCGTCGGGCGGGAGGGACAGTTACCAAACACATCAACTGACTTGGACCAGAGAAAGCGGCCTATTGATATTCTGACATCAGCCGCTTAATACTTCCACATCACATTAGCCTGTATTAACCAGGGATCTCATTTATTACAGTGTTTGTATGCACACCAGCCTCTTTCTCTCACACCTTGCTGAAAATAATCAGGTAGTAATTTGTGGTATTTTTTCAGCCCGCAGTATTGTTTGATAATGAGTGGTTTTAAATTGATGTCGGTTTTGTTTTGAGTTTTCTCTGCAGGACTTACTTATAGTGACGATATTTTTTGTAATGAATGAAATATTGTTGACAGTCTGTTCTGCATACCTTTTGATGCTAACGCTATTAGATGTGGTGTCATGTAATATTTCCGAGACAAATATGATGATAATGTGATGCTTTCCAAACTATTGTCGTTCTTTCAAAATTCAAATGGGAGTGTTTGTTTTTATGAAAGCATGAATCATGTGTGTGGTTTTGCGATGGAGCAGCGCTATAATTAGGACTGATTGGTGCAATGGATGCCGAGTGGATACGGTTACTAATGTGAGAGTCCAGTCCATAGGGACCAGCTGGGGATCGTCTTGTATGTAGTCATAGTTATATATGTGAGTCATCGAGCTTCACTTCACACTTTCGCAGGTGTAAAAAGTGGTCCTACAGTGCATCCGAAAATAATTCACAACACTTCACTTATTCTACATTTTGTTATGTTACAGCCTTATTCCAGAATGGAATACATTCATTTTTGTTCTCTAAATTTTACAGACAATACCCCATAAAGACAAAGTTATTTATTTATTTTAAATTTAGCAAATGTGTTTAAAAGAACAACTAAACTGTGAATACTTTCCAGATGCACTGTATGAAACTTTCAAGCTCTGTTTTGTGTAAATATTATACTGTAAATAAGACTCTTAACCTGTATTTCTTTGGTGCAGGGCCCTCTTGTTCGATGGCTGAAGGTAAACTTCAGTGAGGCTTTCATCGCATGGATCCACATTAAAGCCCTGAGGGTTTTTGTTGAATCTGTCCTAAGGTGCCTCTACCTGCATATTTTAGATTCACATTGGTTCATCTCAATTATGTGTTGCGCACTGCTTCATAAGTGACGTGCTTTATTGTTGAGGAGTAACTAGCAAATGTGGGGGCTCTTCAGATACGGACTGCCGGTGAACTTTCAGGCCATGCTACTGCAGCCAAGCAAGAAGACTACAAAGAAGCTGAGAGAGGTGCTCAATGAGTTATACAAACATCTGGACAGCAGCGCTGCAGCAATTATTGACGTGAGTACCTAAAACACCAGTTATACAGATAATTTCACTGTATCAAGAAAAGCCACTACAATATGTAGACGAGGGTTGTCAAAAGTATCGATGATTTGATACGAATATGCAAAAAATGACATCGATACTATAGGTACTCAAAAAAATCGATTCACATCCAAATTGCAATTTTTTAATTATTATTGCGACTCTAAATCGATTCATAATTTCTAAGAATCGATTTAAAAAGAAAAAAGAAAAAAAGTATGTACTCCAGCACCCCCCGAGACCCCGAACGGGACAAGCGGTAGAAAATGGATGGATAGATAGATATACAGTACATACAGTATATATATATATATATATATATATATATATATATATATATATATATAAATATATATATATATATATATATATATATATATACATACTGTGTATATATATATATATATATATATATATATATATATATATATATATATATATATATATATATATATATATATATATATATATATATATATATATATATATATATATATACATACATACTGTGTATGTATATATACATATATATATATACATACTGTGTATATATATATATATATATATATATATATATATATATATATATATATATATGTATATGTATATATACACAATATATATGTATATATTTTTTTTTTTTAATAAACAAACAGTATATACAAACAAACATATATGTATGTATATATGTAGCACATTTATTTATTGTCAATTTGTGGTTTAAGGAACATTAACCAACTAGTATTTATAGTATTATAATTATTGACATTGTTGCTTTGATATTTATTTTGGTTTTCCTTTTTTTAGTATTGTAATAAGTATTGTATTTTTATGTCTTCTCAATTGCTTTGTAAATTACTATACTAAGTATTGTAAAGCTGGGGTTGGGTTGGAGTTGGGGTTCCTCTATTTTCTTTTATTAGATCAACATTCTGTGATTTCTGTAAATAACATTTAAAAAAAAAAAATGTAAATACGTTTTCAGGCCAAGACTCTATAATTCGCACCAGCTGTAAGGAGTTTTGTAACCTGGAACATGTTTAAAAAAAGTTTTATTATCATTTTAAATTTATGTACCAAACAATATATAATGAGAATCGTGTTGAAACGGTAATAGATTCGGAAGCGAATCGTCAGCCCAACAATTGGAATTGAATCAAATAGTGAGGTTCCTAAAGATTCGCACCTCTAAAGTTTAGTACGAATACTGGGCAACACTTTTTCCTTTGCGAGCCGCGCCAATTTTTGGCATGTAAGCACTGAGTCGGATTCGCCGCTTCCGATTTGTCCTTGCTCATAAACAAATTATAATGGGACTGTGGAAGAATGCGTCGTAATTTGCATCGTACACTTCATAACACATCTGATTCTCCAGAGAAAGACTTGGCAGAAGGTGATCCGTGTCACCACTTTATTGAGGTGCCATTAAAAGTGAAGCGAGAAAAGGAAGTGACAAAGTTGAGTTTGTCTTACGTCATGTATTTATTCACTAATCAAATAGAAGCGGTCAAGTATTTGCCGCACGAGTGATAGCGTAGATCCGCCACCGCAAGCCCAGGAAGTTTGCTGTACGTGTGCAGAAAACCCCCACAAAGTTCCTACCCAACCTTTATCACTTCTTCTATAAGTGCTAAGAAGACCTTAAAATATGTAAACCTGTGATGTTTAAAATGTGGCCTGGGGGCCACTTGCGGAACACAGCTTTTTTTTTTATAAACCAGTGGAACAGCGTAGAAATTAAATGAACAAAAATACAAGTAAAAAGAGAAAACTAACAAATAGAAACATAATAATAGTGTAGTTTAAACATATGTGTTAGACTTTTTATTACTTTAATTTCCACCTTAAGTGATGGAATATTAAGAACAACATGATTTGTTTTATATACTTGAATGTTTCACTCCACTGCTGTTCTTTTTTTTTTTTATGTAAAATTGTTGGCTATTGTTAATTATGAGCATATTAATAAGCAAAATATTGTTTGTTTTGATATACTTGGAGACTATTGGCCACTGCTGTTCTTATATGAACAGCAGTGGCTGTTACCTCTTAGCAGCTGCTACTGATATTTATATTCTGGGCAAAAACACGCTGAAATACAGTGATCTTAAATACTTAACAGTTTAAAACGGGTTTCGATAAAGTAGTACATTTGAAAGTATATGGGTTAGGTTTTATTTTTATCATGGTACCGAATAAGTATCAAAAATCGTGAAAACTCACAGTTATTGACGACTGAAATTCTGGTATTGTTACAACCCTCATCAAAACTAAAGTCAAGAGAACCAGGATGCTTGGTGAGAACTTTGCTTACTGAGAGAACCTTACAAAGTATGTGCAAGCTGCACTTTGATTTTTTTCGAGTGCATCTTTCAACCTCGTCCTTGTCAGTACCAGTTGCTGATACTTTGTCCATTTTGTGATTCTGAGGCCTTGGGGGTGTTTCCATTTTGTAATGGAAGCAGTCGCCTGGTACAATGATGGTGACTTACAGGAATTTGAGAAGATGCTAAGTTTTCCCAAACACATGCCTGTGTATTTCTTCTGTCTTTTCCAGTCAGCGATGGATATTCCAGGGTTGAATTTGAGCCAGCAAGAGTATTATCCTTACGTGTACTACAAGATTGACTGCAACCTTCTGGACTTCAAAGTGTAAAACTTTGCCACTGGTAATGATTCAGTGTAGTTTTTTTTTCATGGAACATCCCCACTTGTTCCTCCGTTTCCTGGAGTCTCCTAACTTCCACTCTTGAATGGCGCACACTGAGCGAGAATAATGCATGTTCATTCCTTGTGGCTACAGCAGGCTTCTACGTACCACTTTTAAAAAAGGTACTTTTTAGAGAGGCCCCACCATACCTTCTCAGACCTATGTTTAAAACTCTTCTTATTCTGCATGATGTGGAAGGGCCATATCATGAGGTTGGTGTGTTTACTTACCCTTGGTTTAATTATTTTGCCCCTCCTAAATCTGTCGGGCAGGGGAACTTCCTGAGATTTTCACAAACTCTTATAAATTTCTCTCGTCACAACCAGTGCTCAGTGCTCACCACTGTTTTTTCTGGAAAACGTCAGCCAGAAAGGATTTTTTGGGATGCGCAAATGTTGCATCAAAACCAGAATAAGGCAGCAATGGTAAGATTTGTGGTTCTCAAGTAGCTGAAGACCTAAGGCACAGGCAGCTATTTTATGAACAAAGCACAGTTTCATGTTGGATTTTCACAAGAGTTCTCCAATTAATATCCAATATTTACTAGCATATTATTAAAATAAATGATTGGATCCACTATCATTTTAAAAGCTCCTGAAATGAAAGGCCATGGGCTTTCAAGACTTTTGTTTACAGTTTATTCTAATTACCAACATTGTGAAATACGGTAATATAAATAGAGATGTTGAACAGGTGTATGTTTATTTAGCATGTTTTAAAAATTATATATCCTATGTTGTTGTTGATTTTTTTATTTTTAAGATCTGTGTTACATTAAATGTTAACTATTATATTTGTGGCAACCAGACTGTGTGTGTGTGTTTGTGAGAAGATTGCTGATATTGTGCAAACATGTGTTGTTTTGTGTATAATATTTTCAAATTAAAATACAGCTGAGCATTATGAAAGTCATTGATTAAATTGATTGAAGATCACTCCTTACTAATGGTCTTGATTACCAAATGAAGGTTCACAACAATTCCAACATTTTTTACATTGATTACAGGACACATAAAGGCAAACAATCAATGCACCTGTGTGCTATTCATTCATCTAACTGGAAGGGGAAGCCAGAATGCCAAAAGACAATAGAATAGGACAGAATAAACTAACCATCTGTTAACAAACCATTTTTTTTGCAGAAACATTTAATGTCTTTTTAGACAGGTACTGTTATAACATGTGATTTAAATGAGTGAACATATAACGGTACACTATTTACTCACATTAATGTGGGTAACTGTCAGTTTAAAGTGATTGTCTTTTTCTCGACCATTCCCAGGTTAAGGTTACTGTTGCCATTACTACTATTATTTTTGGGCAGAATCAGTGTGAATGTTACACTATTTTGATGAGTTAATTGATCGCTTGACTTTGCACACATACGGTGGTGCATCTCAATAAGTTAAAGTAATACCTTTGAAAAATTCATTTATTTCAAAAAGTGTAACTCTTATCTTTTATAGATTCACTCAACACAAAGAAATATTTCAAGAATGTATTTATTTTTTCATAATTTGGATGATCACATCTCTGGCTAATAAACCTCTAAATTCAGTACAACTGGAATCTGAAAAAAAATTTGATGTAACAATGTATGTTTTGTAAACTACAGGTTTATGTTTTGATCGGCAAATGAACTACAACATTTTCCCCACCCATAAATTGGTATTTTGGTTCAAATTGAATTCATGAAATCAAGTAACTAATTTTTTTAAATTGCACCTGCATGCACAGCACTTATAGGAGTATGCTATACTGTACATTCTAGTTTCCATCTGGTACAAAGGAAATACATGTACTGTGTTTGTGGAAGCGTATGTACCCATGTGCGCGTATGTATGTATATATGTATTAATCTAGTACAGTATTGCAGAAACTGATACATTTTATGTGTTAAGATCATTGAGTAATTTTGCCTTTAAGTTTTTGATCTTGGTTATAATCAGAACAAAACAAATGGCAAAGAACATTTTAAGCAGACATAAGTCATTTTATTTATGAACTCACTTAGTTGAGAGCCATTTAACAACGTATAAGTACAACAATATAAGACAGTGTCACAATATCAACAAAATAAAATAATTCCCTTATCTCAGTTTTCTTAAATAGTGGAGCGGGCCCCTCCAGGGAACATGCTTTATCAGTATCATGCACTATCAAACTTTTAACTCAACCTCGAAATGCTGTGCAATACAAAATGTGCTCATTGTGTTAGGGGGAAAAAAGGCACAAAAATGTGTTAGTTCATTTTTGTTTTGTAGGTTAAAGTGTCTCCTGACTTAACAACTTATTACTTAACTTTTTTTTTCGGTATCAAATGGTTCAAGTCAGTCAAAAAATTTTAATAATTTGAATAAGGATACTTTTTATTTTGTTTCAGGCTAATTGATGCACTTTAATTTTGTCTTCAATGTTAAGGATAGAATGCTGTGCAAATAAACAAATTATACTATTTATTAAGGATGTAAAAAAAAAAAGATTTTCGAATGAATCGTGACTCTTATTTGTAACGATTCTTAATCGATTAAAAAAAAATCAAAACATTTTTATTTTTATTTCTATTTAAGCTGTCCTGTCCAGCCACTCAGACAAATTATATTGTTGATGTATGTGCTGTACAGATTTACTTTATAATTCTCTTGTTGCCTTATTTGTATTTGAATGGTTAAATGTTTGGGTAGAGTTTTATTAAACAAAACCAGTTTTCTTTGAAGTAATATATACATGTATCAGAGCTGTTATCTCTTGTATGGAGGAATGTATAGTTAATCATAAAACTGGCATTCAATGTTATTAAAAAAGTATGGATTTTCAATCGAGAATCGTTTTGAATCAAGAATCGATTCTTAATCGAATCATGTGGTGCCCAAAGATTCACAGCCCTGTACCATTTATAGCAGAGCCGGCAAATATTTTGACTACACATTTAGCTGTACAAATCTGCTGTACAGTGTGTGTGTTTGGGTTCTTTTTTTTCAGGAACACTAATACTAAAAGTCGCAACGTCCAATAGAATTCTAAAAAATTATGACAGACCACCTCAAAAAAACGGAATGGAATTTTATGTTGTAAACAAACGCCATTGGTGGATCTACACTTAACATTTACTGTAATGATACCAAGTACAGTAGCGTATCTAGTCGATACTACTATGATTACGTCGATCTTTTTTAGCATCACATCTTCTTTCGTTTTTTTTAAATTTTTGATTATGTTTATGAACTCAGGAAATATGTCCCTGGACACATGAGGACTTTGAATATGACCAATGTATGATCCTGTAACTACTTGGTATCGGATTGATACCCAAATTTGTGGTGTCATCCAAAACTAATGTAAAGCATCCAAACGACAGGAAAATAAGTGATTATTACATTTTAATAGAAGTGTAGATAGAGCATGTTTAAACAAAAAATATGCAGATATTTGTCACGGCCCGGGCGCATCCCAATGCGCACTCATCTGTGCTCTGATGAGCGCACCTCCAAGACCGCACCTGCGCGTGCCACTCCTGCAGAGGCTGCGCAGGTGCACAGCTGCAACCAATCACCGGCAATCAGCACACCTGAAGCTGATCATCAGACCTGCCTTCATAAGCCTGCACAACCTGCTATCCCGCGCCAGAACGTAGCGACCTGTCCTGTACAGTAAGCCTACCCAGTCGAGCTCTATGCAAACTCTCTCTGTGTTTCCCTTCCCCTCCGTGTTGATTGTCTCGTGTTTTTCTTGTCGATCCAGCAGCCTCCCTCCGTTCCCGTGTTACAAGCTGTGCGTCTCGTCTCCCCAGCGTTTCCTCTGCTTCCCTGACTGCCTCTTGAATCTCGACCTCCCGCCTGGATACGGACCATCTACGTCTCGCTATAGCCCCCGACTACCTGCTTGTATCACGGATCTACGAGCCTGCCCTTCCCCTTTTGGACTTGCCTCTCGCTCAACACTCTGGTAACACTCTACAGCTAATCTCCACACATAGTCTCACACACACACACACACACACTCTTTGGATCCGTCACACTCCATTTCCCTGGTTTATTTATATTCCATCCATTCATTTTCTACCGCTTATTTCCTTCGGGAGTCACGGGGGGTGCTGGAGCCTATCTCAGCTACAATCGGGCGGAAGGCGGGTAACACCCTGGACAAGTCGCCACCTCATCACAGGGCCAACACAGATAGACAGACGACAATCACACTCACATTCACACACTAGGGCCAATTTAGTGTTGCCAATCAACCTATCCCCAGGTGCATGTCTTTGGAGGTGGGAGGAAGCCGGAGTACCCGGAGGGAACCCACGCAGTCACGGGGAGGACATGCAAACTCCACACAGAAGATCCTGAGCCCGGGATTGAACCCAGGACTACTCAGGACCTTAGTATTGTGAGGCACATCAACTAACCCCTGTTGCCACCGTGCTGCTTGTTTATTTATATTATTATTAGTTATTTATAAATAGTATACTGTATATCTAATAAAACATAGAGCTAAATACTACGCCACCCTGTTATATGTGCCGTCTCCTTCCCCATGTACGTAACAATATTAACAGTAAATGAACAAGTAGATTAATAATTAATTTTTAAAGTTTGTCCCTCATAATGTTGACAAAATAACATAATGATAAATGACACAGTATGTTACTGCATACATCAGCCGACTAATTAGGAGCCTTTGTTTGTTTACTTACTACTAAAAGACAAGTTGTCTAGTAAGTTCACTATTTTATTTAATGACTAACTTGCAATAATAAACATGTTTAAAGGCCTACTGAAAGCCACTACTACCGACCACGCAGTCTGATAGTTTATATATCAATGATGAAATCTTAACATTGCAACACATGCCGATACGGCCGGGTTAACTTATAAAGTGCAATTTTAAATTTCCCGCTAAACTTCCGGTTGGAAACGTCTACGTATGATGACGTATGCGCGTGACGTCACGACGGCAACGGAAGTATTCGTACCCAATGTGTCACCATACAAACTGCTCTGTTTTCATCGAACAATTCCACAGTATTCTGGACATCTGTGTTGGTGAATCTTTTGCAATTTGTTTAATGGACAATGGAGACAGCAAATAAGAAAGTTGTAGGTGCGATCGGTGTATTAGCAGCGGACTACAGCAACACAATCAGGAGGTTGTGTTGTGTTTGAGATGGATAGCAGACGCACTACCATGAGTACAGCTTTGGCTTCCAAACATTTGATCGCTTGCCCGTACGTGCGTGTCGCTATGTGCATGTCACGTACGTAACTTTGGGGAAATATATGTTTCTTGCCGACTCTGATGGCGGCCGGGGTGTCGTCAAAAGCTACAACGCCCGCCGCCGCCGCCGCTCCGTAGTTAGCTTCAATTGTTAAGCTTCGCCAAGCTGGAAATTATTAACCGTGTATTTACATGTTCATGGTTTAATAGTATTGTTGATCTTCTGTCTATCATTCCAGTCAGGGTTTTTTAAAATTTTGTTTCTATCTGCATTTGAGCCTGATGCTATCACGTTAGCTCCGTAGCTAAGTTAGTTAGCTTCAATTGTTAAGCTTCGCCAAGCTGGAAATTATTAACCATGTATTTACATGTTCATGGTTTAATAGTATTGTTGATCTTCTGTCTATCCTTCCAGTCAGGGTTTTTTAAAATTTTGTTTCTATCTGCATTTGAGCCCGATGCTATCACGTTAGCTCCGTAGCTAAAGTGTGTCAACGATGTATTGTCGTGGAGATAAAAGTCACTGTGAATGTCCATTTCGCGTTCTCGACTCTCATTTTCAAGAGGATATAGTATCCGAGGTGGTTTAAAATACAAATCCGTGATCCACAATAGAAAAAGGAGAGTGTGTGGAATCCAATGAGACCTTGTACCTAAGTTACGGTCAGAGCGAAAAAAGATACACCCTGCACTGCCTCTCTAGTCCTTCACTCTAACGTTCCTCATTCACGAATATTTCATCCTCGCTCAAATTAATGGGGTAATCGTCGCTTTCTCGGTCCGAATCTCTCTCGCTCCATTGTAAACAACGGGGAATTGTGAGGAATCCTTCCTCCTGTGACGTCACGCTACTTCCGGTATAGGCAAGGCTTTTTTTTTTATCAGCGACCAAAAGTTGCAAACTTTATCGTCGTTGTTCTATACTAAATCCTTTCAGCAAAAATATGGCAATATCGCAAAATGATCAAGTATGACACATAGAATGGATCTGCTATCCCCGTTTAAATAAATAAAAAATCATTTCAGTAGGCCTTTAATGTACCCTAAGATTTTTTCGTTAAAATAAGGCCAATAATGCAATTTTTTGTGGTCCTCTTAATTTAGAAAAGTATCGAAAATAATTTTGGTACCGGTACCAACATATTGGTATCGGGACAACCCTCTCATTCAATTTTGCTTTTTGCCCCCAAGCTATTTTCTAAGTAACCCTAAGTTGGAAAAAACACCTTACATATTTGTGGGGAGAAATAAACTTTGAAGAGAACTGAAATATCCCGCTGGAATCGATCCTATACTAATATTATCCCTTGTTATCGACACTGCCGATGTCGGGCTCGATCCGCCCACCCGCTCACTGAGGTCTGTGGTCACACGTCGTCTTGTGATCCTCGGCATCAGAACCCCTGAGCGGCCCGAGAAGGTCCACAGTCACACTGCGGGAGGAGGACGCGAGTGAACATCAATGTCTTCCCCAGGTTAGCTTTCCCCTCCATCGGCTCGGCCTGCCTTCTCGCTATCGAGATAATGAGAGGATGGCGGAACACGGAGGCGGGCAGCTCGGACTGACGGATGCTGGTGAGCATCAGCACCACAGCGCCATGGCTTCCGCGGAGGATCTGTCCTTGGAGGAGATTCTCGGGCTTTACGGCCAGCCCGTCAACGAGGAGCAGGCTTGGGCCGTGTGCTACCAGTGCTGCGCCACGCTGCTCCAGGAGCACCGGAGGAGGAGGAGAGGCTCCGATGCTGCCCCCACGCAAACCTACCCGACCAGGATATCAGGACCCGGCGATGTTCGGATTGCCAAAGACGGATCTGTGAGGCTGCACCACCAGAGCTGTGAAGGTAAACATTGCGTTCTAAACACCCTTCTAGCAAGCATGAGGATAGATAGATAGTACTTTATTGAGATACTAGTCATCCTAAGTATCATAACAATATACCTAAGTCCGCCTCACATGACCAGTAACAAACAAAGGAACCCTCAGGTGCTCTTTTAGAAGACTTCTCGGTAACACTTTAGTATGGGAAACATATTCACCATTGCTTATTAAAGTAACAAATACTTAATGTAGAGTTAATTGGACACTAGGGGAACATATTTGAATTGGAATCGAAGTATTTATTTCAAACCTGCACAGTACAACAACACACTTTTTTTTTTCTTTTTTTTTACATTTTGGCAGAGACATTTATGCAAGGCTTGAAAAGGGGTTGGATGAAGCAGATGCTTATAATATCCCAACACCTCTCACCCATTCCACATTTAACATAAACAATATAATACAAGAACAATACTATACAAACAAAAACAAGAAAAGCTCCTGTACACTAACAATACAATAGTACCACTGTTAGTATGAGACAAGACGAGACAAAACACACACACACACACACACACACACACACACACACACACACACACACACACACACACACACACACACACACACACACACACACACACACACACACACACACACACACACACACACACACACACACACACACACACACACACACACACACACACACACACACACACACAAGCCCAAATACTCCCTGACCATACACCTCTCTCCCATCGCTCTGTGCTGAGGGCATCACTCTCTTTCCTCCAAGTACTTCTTTTTTAAACAGTCTTTTAAATTGAATCATGTTAGAACACGTTTTTAACTCATCCCCTAAGTTGTTCCACAGACTGACTCCACGCACTGAAATGCACAGTAATTTTAAAGTTGTTCTAAATTTAGGCAAATATAATTTGTTGTTTCCTCCTAGACTGTAACTATGGTGAGCATCTCTATCCTGGAATAGGTTCTGTATATTGGATGGTAGATATTTAGGGTTACTAATAAGCAATAATTCTGAGTTTATTGAGGGAAGACTCTTAGTTAATGGCTTACTGCAGTGTTTTTTCAACCACTGTGCCGCGGCACACTGGTGTACCATGAGATACTGTCTGGTGTGCCGTGGGAGCTTATTTAATTTCACCTAATTGGGTTAAAAATGTTTTTTTTGCAAACCTGTTATTATAATCTGTAAAAGTGCCGTTGTTGAGTGTCTGTGCTGTCTAGAGCTCGGCAGAGTAACCGTGTAATACTCTTCCATATCAGTAGGTAGCATCAGGTAGCTAATTGCTTTGTAGATGTCAGGAACGACGACAATGGATTGCAGGTAAAAATGCTTGAACCAAAAATAAACTAAAGGCGAGTGCCGCTAAGAAAGCTTAGGGAAGGCTATGCCAAACTAAAACTGAACTGGCTGCAAAGTTAAAAAAAAAACATACTTGCCAACCCTCCCGAATTTTCCTGGAGACTCCCGAATTTCAGTGCCTCTCCCGAAAATCTCCCGGGACAACCATTCTCCCGAAAATCTCCCGATTTCCAACCGGACAACTATATTGGGGGCGTGCCTTAAAGGCACTGCCTTTAGCGTCGTCTCTCACCTGAAAAGGAGACTATTATATATGTCTCCGCTATCCTTAGGTTTATCTATAACCCATAAAGTAGGCAGGCACGGAACTATTTCTCAGCGTGTGTTTATTCCAGCCGGCACGTTAATACACACAACATCCGGATTCCCATCATGCATTGCTTCAAAACCACGGCAATTTCCAGCCGGACAAACAATATTGGGGGCGTGCCTTGAAGGCGCTGCGTTTAGCGTTCTCTCACCTGAAAAGGAGACTATTATATATGTCTCCATTATCCATAAGTTTATCTATAACCCATAACACGGTGGCCGAATGGATATAGTCACTCATGAACGGTCAGAGAAGCACAAGTCGGCGTCAACGCAGTATTATGGGCCACCTCGCAAGCAACATACCGTTCTCATTTGCGGATGTTTTCAACAAATCCGTGAAGGATATGTTCCCGGATTCAGAGATCGCTCGCCAGTACTCAAATGGCAGAACAAAAGCTACTTAAATAGTGAAAGGTAAGTGTTATTTTTTTTTTAAGTAAGCAGCAAGTACAGTACAGTTAGTAGAACAACTGTGTTTTCATTACTGTGTACTGTACTATATATACGGTATATATATATAGATAAATATAAGAAATACTTTAATTTCAGTGAATTCTAGCTATAAATATGCCCCCCCCCCCCAATCTCCAGATTTCGGAGGTCTCAAGGTTGGCAAGTATTACAAAAACAGAATGCTGGACGACAGCAAAGACTTACAGCGTGTGGAGCAGCAAACGCCGTCCACAAAGTACATCCGTACATGACATGACAATCAACAATAAAATAGGAGCGCAAGACAAGAACTAAAACATTACACACAGGAAAACACCAAAAAACTCAAAATATGTCACGACGTGATATGACAGGTCATGACAGTACACCTACTTTGAGACTAGCTATAGTGATGGATGCTTGGTTATGGTTTGAATACATATCAAACAATTGGGAGAATTACTTTTTATTGTCAATATCGGCTGCTGAGTTTCATTTTTAATGAAACTGCTGGTGGCGTGCCTCAGAATTTTTTCAATGGAAACGGCTCAGAAAAGGTTGAAAAACACTGGCTTACTGGTTGTATAATAAGGCCATGCAGAATAATGCATTAATAAGTACTTAATAATGACTAATTAAGAGCCAATATGTTGCTAATGTGCATGTTAATAAGCAACTAATTATTGTGAATGTGTGTTCTCCATACTAAAGTGTTACCGTGTTCTCAATAGTTTTCACATTTTTATCTTCACTTGTTTTGCATAATTGGATTATTGCCTTTATTTTAAGAAAAAATCTTACAGTACATTAAAAACATGTTTCTTATTGCAAGTTTGTTCTTAAATAAAATAGTGAACATGTCTTTTAGTAGTAAGTAAGCAAACAAAGGCTCTTAATTTAGTCTGCTGACATATACAGTAACATATTGTGTCATTTTCCATTCTATTATTTTGTCAAAATTATTAAGGACAAGTGGTAGAAAATGAATTATCAATCTACTTGTTCATTTACTGTTAATATCTGCTTACTTTCTATTTTAACATGTTCTATCTACACTTCTGTTAAAATCTAATAATCACTTATTCTTCTGTTGTTTGATACTTTACATACATGGGGCGGCATAGCTCGGTTGGTAGAGTGGCCGTGCCAGCAACTTGAGGGTTCCAGGTTCGATTCCCGCTTCCACCATCCTAGTCACTGCCGTTGTGTCCTTGGGCAAGACACTTTACCCACCGGCTCTCAGTGCCACCCACACTGGTTTAAATGTAACTTAGATATTGGGTTTCACTATGTAAAGCGCTTTGAGTCATTAGAGAAGAGCGCTATATAAATATAATTCACTTCACTTCACTTCACATTAGTTTTGGATGATACCACAAATTTGGGTATCGATCCGATACCAAGTACTTACAGGATCATACATTGGTCATATTCAAATTCCTCATGTGTCCAGGGACATATTTCCTGAGTCTATAAACATAATATAAATTTAAAAAAAACTAAAAAAAAAATCATGATTTTGTGATGCCAAAAAATATCGACGTAATTAAAGTAGTATCGACTACTACCGGACCGGTACTTTTCAGAGGCGGTATAGTACCAAAAATGATTCATTAGTATCGCAATACTATACTAATACCGGTATACCGTATAACCCTAATACAACGTTGATTATACATATATGTCCTTTAACACTGACTTTGGAACAATGTTGCAAAATAGTAGAATTTGTAAATTGAGACATCTTTGATGTCCAATGTTGGATCCACGTTGTTGGTTGGGAAATGACCTAATTTCAATGGTCAAATCAACGTCACAACCTGACGTTGAATAAACGTCAAAAAGCATGTGGTTTCAACGTTGTACAAAACCAGTGAAGTTGGCACGTTGTCCATCCATCTATCCATCTTCTTCCGCTTATCCGAGGTCGGGTCGCGGGGGCAGCAGCCTAAGCAGGGAAGCCCAGACTTCCCTCTCCCCAGCCACTTCGTCCAGCTCTTCCCGGGAGATCCCGAGGCGTTCCCAGGCCAGCCGGGAGAAATAGTCTTCCCAACGTGTCCTGGGTCTGCCCCGTGGCCTCCTACCGGTCGGACGTGCCCTAAACACCTCCCTAGGGAGGCGTTCGGGTGGCATCCTGACCAGATGCCCAAACCACCTCATCTGGCTCCTCTCGATGTGTAAATCATAAATAAAAACGGAATACAATGATTTGCAAATCCTTTTCAACCTATATTCAATTGAATAGACTGCAAAGACAAGATACTTAACGTTCAAACTGGTAAACTTTGTTATTTTTTGCAAATATTTGCTCATTTGGAATTTGATGCCTGCAACATGTATCAACAAAGCTGGCACAAGTGGCAAAAAAGACTGAGAAAGTTGAGGAATGCTCATCAAACACTTATTTGGAACATCAGGTGAACAGGCTAATTGGGAACAGGTGGGTGCCATGATTGGGTATGAAAGCAGCTACACTGAAATGCTCAGTCATTCACAAACAAGGATGGGGCGAGGGTCCCCACTTTGTGAACAAATGCGTGAGCAAATTGTCAAACAGTTTAGGAACGACATTTCTCAACCAGCTATTGCAAGGAATTAAGGGATTTCACCATCTACGGTCCGTAATATCATCAAAAGGTTCAGAGAATCTGGAGAAATCACTGCATGTAAGCGGCAAGGCCGTGACATTTGATCTCTCAGGCGGTACTGCATCAAAAACCGACATCAGTGTGTAAAGGATATCACCACATGGGCTCAGGAACATTTCAGAAAAAACACTGTCAGTAACTACAGTTTGTCGCTACATCTGTAAGTGCAAGTTAAAACTGTACTATGCAGAGCCAAAGCCATTTATCAACAACACCCAGAAATGCCGCCGGCTTCGCTGGGCCCAAGCTCATCTAAGATGGACAGATGCAAAGTGGAAAAGTGTTCTGTGGTCTGACGAGTCCACATTTCAAATTGTTTTGGAAACTGTGGACGTCGTGTCCTCCGTACCAAAGAGGAAAATGACTGTTATAGGCGCAAAGTTCAAAAGCCAGCATCTGTGATGGTATGGGGGTGTATTAGTGCCCAAGGCATGGGTAACTTACACATCTGTGAAGGCACCATTAATGCTGAAAGGTACATACAGGTTTTGGAGCAACATATGTTGCCATCCAAGCAACGTCTTTTTCATGGACGCCCCTGCTTATTTCAGCAAGACAATGCCAAGGCACATTCTGCACATGTTACAACAGCGTGGCTTTGTAATAAAAGAGTGCGGATACTAGACTGGCCTGCCTGTAGTCCAGACCTGTCTCCCATTGAAAATGTGTGGCGCATTCTGAAGCCTAAAATACCACAACGGAGACCCCGGACTGTTGAACAACTTAACCTGTACATCAAGCAAGAATGGGAAAGAATCCCACCTGGAAAAACTTCAAAAATGACATTGACTTCCAAATACCTGATTAATTCATGATTGTAGACTCTAGCTATTAATTATTAAACGATGTAAGCACAAGTTAACACTTGCAGGGCATTACTGCCTGACGCACCTCCGACAGTGCCATGTGGTGCTGGCTGCAGGGTCGTCAGCCGGGAGCCACCCTTCACAGATGTTTCGCTCCTTTAATCCCGGAACATCTCTGGGTGGTGGAGCAGCGACAGGGACGTCTCCCTGCCACCCCCTGCAGCCAGCTGGAGGATCCATAGTGTACCCACATTCTAACCCCGGTGTTATTGCTGTTGTGTATATGGAATGAGTCCCAAGGGACTATGCATGGCAGGGACGTCCATCTCCCTGAGTCAAGCGTGGGCCTGACCGCATACCATAACATGGCAGCAGGGAAGCCTCCCTACTGCCCCTTGTCTACACGCCTTGCTTTCCCCACGCCTTGTCGTTTCTTCTGAGCCACAACCAGAAGCTCCCCTGTTCTGCCTCCTCTGCCAGGGCTTTGAGGGCCTTCTTTAGATTGGAGCCTTTGATCCCAAGGGACTTTAGGAGTCGCTGGGTGGATGCTCCAGTGTAGCCTCGACAGCCAACATCTACTGGATAGGTGAAGGGCCTCCATCCTGCTTGTGCACACTCACTTGCCAGCTCTGAGTACTTGTCCCTCTTTCTTTCAAAGGCAGCCTCCATTCCCTCTTCCCATGGTACCGTTAATTCTACCATGATGACAGTTTTAGTAGAGGTGGACCACAGGACAACGTCTGGGCGTAACGAGGTTGTTGTGATCTCTTGAGGGAACTTCAACTGACGATCTAGATCAGCCCTCATGTTCCATTCTCCGCCAGCTGACAGGAGAGACTGGATGCTCTTGCTGCTGCTCTGAGGCTGGCCACCTTGCTTGACAAACTTAATCAACCGCTGAGCTGTTCCCGGACTGGCCCCATTTGCTTCCACTCTGCGTGCCTCCAGGATTTCAGCTAGCCTTCGCAGGACGCGGTCGTGCCGCCATCCATACCGGCCCTGCGACAAAGCTACCTTGCAGCCAGAAAGAATGTGACGCAAGCTTGGGTTCTGGGAGTCACAGAGCTGGCAGGTCACCTCTGCCCCGTACCACACATGCAAGTTCCCGGGACTGGGGAGGGTATCGTACGTGGCCCTGATGAGGAAACTTAGCCTCGCCTGGGGCATCTTCCACATGTCTGCCCACGTAACAACTCTGTTGACAACAGCCTCCCAATTGGTCCATCTCCCTTGCTGCTGTTGGCCCACAGCCTTGATCATATAGCTCTCCTCTTCCATCTTAACCACTTCTGAGATCACCAGATCTTTTCTTTCCTTCCTTGAGGCTTTGGACCACATCTTGGATGCTGCTCCCCATCCAAAGCCGGCTCTGCCAGACTGTATCTGTCCTACCATCTCCTGGTGTTTCAGTCGGACGATGGCCTGGTCTACTGTCTGCGTCGCATTCCACTTACGCCCTGTACAGACTTGGGTCTTGGTGTTACGGACAGACGGATCAGGTGAGTCTCTGAGCTCGAACACGAGCCTCACCTTCTCCTGTTTGTAGCCCAAGCTGATGGATTTCAGTGGCAGCTTCAGAATGGTTCTTCCAAACAGCGCCGTGTTGGAAAGACATCTGGGAAGGCCCAGCCACTTGCGAATGTAGTTGTTGGCTTTTGAGTCCATCTTGAGGACTGTTGTGGAGGTGATGTCGCACAACTTCAAGGGCCACATCAGGCGATGGTATAAGGTGAACTGGTAACACCAGACCTTGAATTTCCCTGGAATATGGCTTTGGTCAATTGTGTTCAGGCCATCCTTCAGCTGAGAAGTGACAGAGGCAGCCATGTGCTTATCAGACATGTCAGCAGTGTAACGCCTTCCGAGGCTCCGCACAGGTTGGTCGACCACGCGTGGGATTAATTCACCATCCACTGAGAATGAGATGTTGTCATTCCTGGCTCCTTTCCGGATGGAGAGGCTGCGGGACTTGGCAGGTTTTATTTTCATCCGTGCCCATGCTAGGAGCTCCCCGAGTCTTTTCAGGAGTCTGGAGGTACATGCAGCCGTCTGGAGGAGGATGGTAACATCATCCATGTAGCCCCGCAGCGCCGGGAGTCGCTGGCCTGACTCAGATCTCACTCCTCGGGCCATCTGTCTTCCACCGATAAGGATGATCTCGAAGGCTGTTATGAACAGTATTGGAGAGATAGAGCAACCCATTGCTATTCCCTTCTCTAACTGGTGCCAACCAGTTGAGATCTCCTGAGTCGTGTAGCAGACTTTGAAGTTGTTAAAGTAGTTTACTACCAGGCTTTGGATGCATGATGGAATGTGGAAGAAGTTGAGTGCAAAACTGATGAGTTGATGTGGAACCGATCCATAGGCATTGGCCAGATCCAACCAAACCACATGCAGGTCCGCTTTGTTGCGCTTGGCTGACTGGATTTGCTCCCAGATCATGGCCGAGTGCTCCACGCAGCCAGGGAAGCCTGGAACGCCTGCCTTCTGACAACTGGTGTCGATGTAATTGTTTGCCAGAAGGTAGTTGGTCATCCGCTTCGCCACCACGGTGAAGAAAAGCTTCCCTTCCACATTCAGTAGGGCAATACCTCTGAACTGGTCAATGTTACAAGAATTACTCTCTTTTGGGATAAAAGTTGTTATTGCTCTGCTCCACGATGATGGTATGGACTGGGTTTTCCAGGCAACGCCCATCAGCTTCCACAACAGCTTCAGGAGTCCAGGACAGTTTTTGAAAACCTTGTAAGGTACCCCGTTCGGTCCGGGTGCTGAAGCAGTTCTTGCACGCTCAACCACTTGCTTAACCTCAGCCCATCTCGGGGGGGTGGTGTCAAACTGCGAGGAAGGCTCAGGTGGGCGAGGTACGTGCCCCGGTGATCCGAGGGGGAGATCCTTTTGGCTATCACTGAGCTGGACTTTGATGTGTTCCTCCAACTCCTGCTCACTGGTCTGGAGTGTCCCGTTCTTCTTTTCCTCTAGCAGGCTTCGAGCATACTTGAAGGGGTCCCGGAAGAAGCTTGCCCTTGCTTTCTCCCTGCGGCTTCTGCGTTTCCTGATTCTTTCAGCTCTCCTCAGTTGTGCGAGTCTTACTTTGATCTGGTCCCACAGGTTCTTCAGGCCGACCTTCTCCTGGTCATTGGCTTTCCTCCACTGCTTGCGTAAGAGGCGGCGTTCCTTTACGAGCTGGAGGATTTCTCTCTCCCGTCTCCCGCTCTGTTTGGGAACGATCTTCCTCTGTGGCATCAATCCAAAACGCTCTTTCCCTTCTTCGTAGATGATGTCTCCCATAATGTTTAGTTTGGAAGTTACACTGCCTCTTAGCGCACTTTGGAGGGTGGTGCATAAGTTAAAATCGAAGCTGCTCCAGGAGTCTTTGTCGTTGGCTTTTGGCCACTTCACTTTGGCTTTCCGGATAAGCATCTCTGATGTTCCTCTTGTGGGTTCTCTACTTGGTGTTTCACTGTGCTGTGGGCTGTGCTGTTGTTGCTGCACATCCTGCAGGGAAGGCTGGTCCTCCTCTCTCTCACCAGTTGCAATGGTGGGATCAATAGCACTGTGGTGCTCAACCTGGCTAAGATTCCTCCTTGTCTGATCTGCTTCTGCAGTGCAAGCTTGCATCTGGTTGCGGCCACCGCCGCATTTTGCCTTTCCCTGGTGTATTCGCAGGCCCCTGTAGGTTGTTTCCTTGGCCCACCCACAGCCACATTCTCTGAGGATCCTCTGCTCGTTCGTCATTGTCGTGCCAGTCGTTTCCGTGTAATCCGTCCTGATTGGTCCATCTTTCATCCCGCCTCTCGGTGGACCACCGGGCTGTTTCTTCCTTAAATTGCTTGTAGTTAGGTTAGGGAGTCCATGGAGCTTGCTTCACAGACATGTGGAAAAGGGTAACTAGCCCCTCCACCCCTGGTGCAGTCTTTCCTGCTGCCAGCCAGTCTTCCCTGGCAGCCCACCAGTCTTTTCCTGGATGCCAACTGCTCTATTCACAGTAGTCACTGGAAAGCCAGTTAAGATAGATGTAAGCACAAGTTAACACTTGCAGGGCATTACTGCCTGACGCACCTCCGACAGTGCCATGTGGTGCTGGCTGCAGGGTCGTCAGCCGGGAGCCACCCTTCACAGATGTTTTGCTCCTTTAATCCCGGAACATCTCTGGGTGGTGGAGCAGCGACAGGGACGTCTCCCTGCCACCCCCTGCAGCCAGCTGGAGGATCCATAGTGTACCCACATTCTAACCCCGGTGTTATTGCTGTTGTGTATATGGAATGAGTCCCAAGGGACTATGCATGGCAGGGACGTCCATCTCCCTGAGTCAAGCGTGGGCCTGACCGCATACCATAAAACTTCCAAATACCTGATTAATTCATGATTGTAGACTCTAGCTATTAATTATTAAACAAGTAGTTTATCATCTGAAATAAGTTAACACAGCAAGTTAACACTCTGCTCCAACAATGGTAAGTACTGCCTCAGTCCCACATGACAGTCTGGGTTTTTCTGTTTGGTATTTCTTGTTTTGGTAATACTTCCCTGTTGGACTCTTTGTTTTTGCTGCACTTTCACTTTCTGCTTTGTTTCTATTGGTTAATCAAGTCTATTTATGTCAGTGCTTCTCAAATAGTGGGGCGCCATAATATGTGTGTTTTACGCAATAGCGTAATAGGGTATATCCTGACCCATACAGATACATAAATAAACATTCACTTCAGGAGCGGGTGGGGGACGTGAAAAAATATTGTCCCCTTGAAAAATGTAGCTGTGAACTAGTGTTGTCCCGATACCAAAATGCATTTCGATACTTTTCTAAATAAAGGGGACCACAATAAATTGCATTATTGGCCTTATTTTTTTTTAAAAATCTTAGGGTACATTAAACATATGTTTCTTATTGCAAGTTTGTCCTTAAATAAAATAGTGAACATACTCGACAACTTGTCTTTTAGGAGTTTGTAAACAAACAAAGGCTCCTAATTTAGCTGCTGACATATGCAGTAACATATTGTGTCATTCCTCATTATATTATTTTGTCAACATTATTAAGGATAAGTGGTAGAAAATGAATTATTAATCTACTTGTTCAGCCCTTTGAGACACTTGTGATTTAGGGCTATATAAATAAACATTGATTGATTTACTGTTAATATCTGCTTACTTTCTCTTTTAACATGTTCTATCTACACTTCAGTTAAAATGTAATAATCACTTATTCTTCTGTTGTTTGGATACTTTACATTAGTTTTGGATGATACCACAAATTTAGGTATCAATTCGATACCAAGTAGTTACAGGATTATACATTTGTCATATTCAAAGTCCTCATGTGTCCAGGGATTATATTTCCTGCACTGCAAAAACTGAAATCTAAGTAAGATTAAATATCTCAAATAAGTGTGATATTGGCTTATTTTCTGTCGATAAGATAATTATTCTCACTAAGCAGAGTTTATGTTAGTGTTTTACTTGTTTTAAGGGTTTGGTCCATAATTATCTCAGTAAGATATTACAGCTTGTTGCTGAGATTGTATGACCTATATTGAGTAAAACATGCTTAAAACTAGAATATCAAGTGTTGCAAAGCCGTGTCATCAACACTCACAAGTATAAAACTGCTTTTTTAAAGTAATAATTTGTTATTTCAAGCATGAAAAAAAAATTCATGACTTTGACACAATTGTGTCTCATATTAAAACAGATGACAACCAAATGGACTTTGCTGTTTTATTTTCAATGAAACAATAGAAAATACATACTCATATAGTAGTACAGTTGTTATTAGTAAGAATATACTTATTTTAAGGTATTTTTGGGTTCATTGAGGTGAGCTAATTTTACTTGTTTTGGAAAGTCTTGACAAGCCAAATTTTCTTGTTCTATTGGCAGATAATTTTGCTTGCTTCAAATAAAATACCCCTCATTCTTGTTTTTGAACACTGACTTTTTACATTGTGAGTTTATAAACATGTAATAAATAAATTAAAAAAAAACGAAAGAAGATTTTGTGATGCTAAAAATATCGATGTAATCATAGTAGTATCGACTTGATTGGGGGGTGTGAGAGTCAGTAGCGTAATAGCATCTTTAGTGTTGGCAAAGAACTATTTTGACACGTACAGATGAAAAAAAAAACCATTAACTTCAGGGGGGCGTGAAAACATTCTGTTCCCTGGGGGGGACATAATGTTTTACTCGCCAGTGTTGGATTATTGTGTTTTGTCAGTGCACGTGAGTTACTTTGCTGCTGTTATGTACTAGTCTTTATGCTATCCAAGTAAATAATTACATTATTTGACCTGCACGCCGCCTTCTGTCTCTGCATCCTGGTGCCACGTCATCGGCCGACGTGCGCCACCGTGACAACTACGACATTGTAAAAAAAATTTTGTGTTGACATTACTGTACCTGGCCCTTTTCTTTCGTCTTTTCCCATTCCTGACTGCCTTAATCTTTTAGACATTGGGATTATGCAATATTAACAAGGTGTTGACACAATAACTGACTTCAAATAAGACTGGAAATAATCCACAAAGTGAGGGAAATTGCAGGAATAGTGTGAGCACAGACCAGCGGGGCTATGAATGGACTTAGGCCTCTAGTTCACGTTATGTCATCCAGTCAGATTCAATCCAACTCGCTTATTGACACCTACGCCAGTGGTTCTCAAATTTTTTTCACCAAGTACCACTTCAGAAAACACTCGGCTTTTCAAGTACCACCATAATGACCAACATTAATGTACAGTAGCAGAGTAAGCCTATGTATTCATTAAAAACAAGGCATAGGTTTTATTTAACATGTACATTTGATATGTTTGGCCACTATAACATTACACACAGTTTGAACATTAACACTGTGTTTGAATATAGGAAAATAAAACACTGTACTTTAATGAAGTGAGTCGTACCACAGTTTGGGAAACCCTGCTCTATGCCATTGGAACAGTGCAATAAAACACCTAGCAACTTATTATTAAATGATGTTGCTGTGGGTTTATGTGATATTTCAAAAAAACAGTTTAAACAACATTTAGATGGCGCCCCCTAACATTTGTCCATACTGGCAGTACCCAGAGCCTCTGGAGACATGTACTTACTGTGTCGTCGACATATTCCAGATGATGTCCAACTGCAAGTCTGTCATGCTTATGCTTTATTGGTTTGTGGTAATAGCTCACAAGATAAGTGCTAAGAGCTGCCTGACTAATTGCCTATCTATCTGTCTGTCATGGATGCCCAAGGGAAGTATAAAGAGTAAACGCACATACACACACGTAGATGTGATGATGCAGCTCATATACTGTACCAAATTTAAGCCTTTGCAAAAATAATAATGCTCATTTCGACTGACATTACCAGAATGTATTACCTTAAGAATGTTTGTTATTGTGATTGTCGTTGGCAGCTGTTCGAACTGCACTGCATCATACTGACAGCTGTTTGTAATTCAGTATTTTGCTTGCGTCATCATATTAGTGACATAAGTAAGGAAAATCAAAATAATACACACTCACTACAACCACAATAGTACACGTTTATTTAAATGAACCTTTATCTGACCGTTCAAACATACAACGCTTGGATTTGAAATATGTTTGTAGTTTTAAGTCCGTTTATACCAGTGGTGTGCCGTCAGGGCCAGCAAGGCCTTCTCTGCTGGCCTAACATAACCAGAAATCATGATCATTATTAAAGAAAAAATACTTTTTTAACTTTCCCTGAATATCTAAAAGTATTCATATTCTCTTCATGTCATATTATGCTCCTTCCAGTGCTGTTGTTTTAGTTTGTGTCCAATCAGAATTCAGCTAGCTTATGTTGCCATGCTGTACCAAATCTGCACTGTAAGCGATCGGGGACATACAGTTGATAGACAGTTGCAATAGCCAATCAGATCACGAGTTGTTGTCAGTAAGGCCTTCTAGCTGGCTGATTGGATATTCATCAGGACCGTTAGTGGGTGAATTTGTGAACACATAGAGTTGAGAGACAGTTGCGATAGCCAATCAGATCACAAGTTGTTGACGGTAGCCTATTTAGGTAGCCTGATGTTAACGAGACTGTGATTGGATACTCACTTGTCATTCCAAAGTGAGTATCCAATCACAAGTTTCAATTTAGCAGGAAGCGGGAAGTGTTGCGCCGTGGCCAGACCGGGATAGCAGAGAAGGAGAACAAAACGTTGATTGTTGAGATGATGTCGGCCAACCCCGGAAGCTAGCTCAGCTGTTCTGGCGATGAAATGGGGAACGGCGTCGAATAGGTCCTACTAATTGTGAGTTCAAATATTTTATTATTTCACTTTTAAAATGTTTGTTGCAATTTTTATTTTGACTGTACCACATAAGATATGTTTTCATTGCTGATGAGTTTTAATTGATTTTTAAATGCGCCAGAAAATAACCCGTTTTCTAGACTGTTGATGTGATCCAATGTCTAGTAAATGTGTTTCCGTATTGTATTTCTCCAGTAATGGTAATTTGTGACATCAATTATGGTATTATGAGAGGTAATCTTTGAAGTCGGACATCACTGAAGGCCTAGGTGGGAAACGCACGGCCCGCCACTACATACATGTCAATACTCGATTATAAGATAGTGGGAAGCTGACAGGAAGTAAAGTGAGAAAAAAGCATCCTGGCTTAATGTGATATCATCTTATTATACAAGCACATAACACGGGCAGGATGACTGTAGACTGTAAAGACCAATAGCATTCAGCATCCCTCGCGTTGGGGGTGTGGTCATGGGCGTGGTCACCATGGTGTCTGATAATTTGCATAATTTGCTATTATGATGGTTTTCTTTAAAACATACGTTTATAAACAAATCTGTTATTATTCAGAAGTAATAACATAATTTCTTTTAAATAGTTTTGCCATATTTTCAATTGTGGCTGCTTTTTGTACAATGTACTTTGCAAGTGTTTAAAGACTTTTAATGAGTTTTTTTTTAATAAAAACCACTAGCAACAAATCTATCATCTTCTTCTGGTGTTATTATAGAATGTACTTGTGTTTAGAGACTCTCAAGTTCTGTCCCTCGATGTCCCTCACGAAAGAAGCAAGCATGACGTCACACTTGCTTCGTGCTGTTGCTCCCGTTGGACTTTCCCTTCTTAAAATCTGCCACGGTCCTCTTAAAAGTTGCACATTTTGTAGACGGCTGTCGGTACATATCTGCGATACATTACAATTACTGTACATCCACGTTGCAGACATGCTGACAACACTCCAGGCAATGGCGTGCGTTTTGTTTATGTCCGGTTTCGGTAATCAGAGTCTTTTTTTCAGTGGTCAAGTTTTCGGTACATCACTTGTCAACAGTACGCAAATAATAGGCAATATATGTCCATTCATACTGTAACGACCAGCTGGTGTTAATGTTTGATGTTCGTGTGGCTTAGATTTTATGGCAGTTTTTCCAATGCCGGCAAACACACCATTCGTGCCTGAAAGGTGATTGGCCGAGAATGAGGAAGCGCAGACTCACAGAGAAGAAAGTTTTTGTACGGCAGGTAAAACATGTGGGAATTGTGCCGTTTGTTATCATAAGATTGGTAATAAAAGTTAAAAACAGCGTCAGACTTTAATTTTTTTCTGGGGGCTACAATATATTATATTACTTTACTTTGTTTTCAAGATAAAAAAAAGCAACTTTATTTTCAAGGTGTGGCGGTAATGAATATGCTGTGGCGGTGCGTCACATTCAATTACAATAAGGGGAAACCCTGGCATTTAGTAGAGGTGGGAATCTTTGGGCACCTCACGATTTGATTCCAGATTTTAGTGTGACTATTCGATTCAGAATGGATTCTCAAAGTATATTATTTGGCATATAAATCATAATAAAACCTTTTGTCTAGGTTGCTGACTTATGACTCATACGCGCAGTGTTGGCCTAAAAAACGTCTTATTAAAAATATATTTAAAAAAAATATTATTTACAAAAACCACAGAACGTTAATCAATCTAAAAAAAGAAGATAGAGCAATCCCAACTCCAATCTAATCCAAGCTCGTGATTAGAGTGTCCGCCCTGAGATCGGTAGGTTATGAGTTCAAACCCCGGCCGAGTCATACCAAAGACTATAAAAATGGGACCCATTACCTCCCTGCTTGGCACTCAGCATCAAGGGTTGAAAATGGCGGTTAAATCACCAAAAATGATTCCCGGGCGCGGCCACCGCTGCTGCTCACTGCTCCCCTCACCTCCCAGGGGGTGAACAAGGGGATGGGTCAAATACAGAGGACGAATTTCACCACACCTAGTGTGTTTGTGACTATCATTGGAACTTTAACTTTAATTTGACAGAAATGTACCTAGCCATTGAGAACACATACAAATACAATACTTATTAAATATAATACAAAAAAAATAATACAAGCAACATTATCAATGACATCAATCATAAGAAATTGATTGTTAAAAAAAATGAATATTTAAAAACTTTTTTTAAACGATTCTTGAACATTATGAAACCATTGAGACTCGGTATAGATAAATAATCACGATTCAGATGTGAATCCATTTTTTGAGCACTACCAATGTTAAGATTTTTGACATAGTGCTGGCTTAATATAATCAAGACATGAATGCTATCTTTGGTTGTTCCTAATGCCATATTTAATTTTCTTATGTTTGGTTGAAACACATCTCAAAACTCTTTGATGCATTATATTTAACAATGGCCATAAAACATGACATGGCAGCCCCGGTGAAACTAGAACAGCTTAAGAGATAAACAAAAAAACAAACACTTTTTTAGCTTTAGAGATCTAGACCAGTGATTCTAAACCACTGGTCCATGGGAAATAACCCAATTTTCCTTAAATGTTTTTTATTTTGATGATGTGCCATGAAATTGTTCCAATGTCAAATATGTGCCTTGGCTTAAGGAAGATTAAGAAACACTGTGATCCAGACCATTGACTCAATCAATGGTAGATTCTCTAGGCTTAGACGTCATCCACAAGGCTAAAGTCCTGCACATATTTGTGTATGCTTTACTCAATGTAAATCTCCTGCTTAAAATGTGACAAACCTTCTTTTTTGTTCCCCTGCAGGTAAATACAACGTGTGCACACAAACGGAGGTGAGTAACTTGGCTGTTTTAATTGCATAATAATTAGCCTTACATAGTGAATCTGGATTCCTGTCATCTGTGCTGGCTGGCGTTTTACGTAAGGTCATTAAATGCAATTAAACAATATTTTTTTAAGGAAAGAGGAATGGTTTCGTGGATAATTTGAAAAAGTTAAATTCATCTAATTAAAGAGAAACGCGTAAGTATTTTAGTTTGTGTGTGTTTTCTTATGTTACAGTAGGAAGAGGATTCATATGCCCCCATTCGTCGCAGTTTTCCTGATACTTGAAACATGACGAATTTGTGCATGCACTATTCACTTTGGCCCCCAGATAGCAGTAAAGTGTTGAAAATCTTAAAATGTGTTTTGTGGCAATTCCAACTTTGACCACAGCATCGGTTGCTATGTAGAGTGGCGCTTTCTATCATTTTCAGCAGAATGCATTGCAAAATCCAATGCAAGATCCACCCAGGAATGGGGCCATATGAATAACTACTGTAGTTAGGTTATTTTCTGATTCGCTAAGAATGACGTAAGATTACATAAAATATGTATTAGGCAGATTTGAATTGTGCTGAACATGTGCCATTCCTTTACAAATTTATTTTCAAATGTGTAGTGAATTATTTTTAGTGGAAAACATTTTTGTCTGCGGTCCTTAGTTAGCCTGACTTATGTCGACATAGACGGTTGTCAACATTGCCATAGTCAACTGAAATCAGCCATTGCTTTCGCCAGAAACATAGTGACTAGGCGATAATAAAATATATTTTTAATCTAGGGCAGTTTGACGTTATTTTATTTTATTTGTGCACATTTTTATTCTGTTTTCATATTTTAAACATATTTCATATTTTTAACAAATATGGTTCGATAGTTTAGTCTATGGCAAATGTAACTTCAATTGATGAACAATCTAAGAAAAATAAAACAACATTTTGTTAATTGCTGGGGAAGAATTTCGGTTTATATAGCCATGCTTTTATTTTGAAGCTTATTTTGCACTGAACGGGAAGCGTGTAGATGTTTATTGCTTATGTAACTAAACAACATTTAGGTTGCTTCTTAGTGATAATTATGAGTGTCACAATACTCCCAACACATGAACAGACCCTTTTTACAGAAATTAACCCTTCGCTTCTCAAATTTTATGTCGACCAAAGCGGTTGGTCATGTATGTTGACGTGAACTTAAGCGGGCACTTTTAAGTAATAAGAATAACACGGCACACCAGGATTTAATGAGTTAGTCGCCGTAAACGATAAAAATATTGATTTGGCAATACACAACAACACTTCTAACGATATAATAATTATTTTTAATGTCTTGATATAATCTTTTATTTTTATTTTTTAAATTTGGGGCTGATTGTAACTCAAGTCTCTGAAAAAGCTATGCTGCTGTAGTGTTGAGCAAGGCAGTACAAGAAGTCCACAGTTGTGAATTAGAGGGCATTTTTTTACATTTAAGTCGCAAAAACTTGATCCATTGCAATAAATTGAAGTGGATCATTTGAATTTCATTGTTTTTGACTCAATTTTTCCAATGAAGTATTACTGTCATCTAGTATATATACAGTGCAGGCCAAAAGTTTGGACACACCTTCTCATTCAATGCGTTTTCTTTATTTTCATGACTATTTACATTGTTGATTGTCACTGAAGGCATCAAAACTATGAATGAACACATGTGGAGTTATGTACTTAACAAAAAAAGGTGAAATAACTCAAAACAAGTTTTATATTCTCGTTTCTTCAAAACAGCCACCCTTTGCTCTGATTACTTTTTCGCACACTCTTGGCATTTTCTCAATGAGCTTCAAGAGGTCAACTAAAATGGTTTTCACTCCACAGGTGTTCTTGAAGCTCATCGAGAGAATGCCAAGAGAGTGCAAAGCTGTAATCAGAGCAAAGGGTGGCTATTTTGAAGAAACTAGAATGTAGATAGATAGATAGTACTTTATTGATTCCTTCAGGAGAGTTCCCTCAGGAAAATTAAAAACATATAAACATGTTTTTAATTATTTCACCTTGTTTTGTTAAGTATATAACTCCACATGTGTTCATTCATAGTTTTGATGCCTTCAGTGACAATCTGCTATGTAAATAGTCATGAAAATAAATAAATCAATCAATCAATGTAAAGAAAACACATTGAATGAGAAGGTGTGTCCAAACTTTTGCCTGTACTGTATATTAAAAATATATTTTAAGCTGCATTTTACACTTATTAATCAACTATGTAAAATATCGCAATGTATTGCCATTTCACAATATCCCAATACTGTATTGTATCGTGATCAGTATCGCATCATGAAGTCCTTGCCTACCCAGCCTTAATAAACGGGTCGTTTATTGTGGGTTTCATTTTAATGAAGTAACTGCGATCAAAAGTATACCTTATGTCTTCATTCTTTTGCACTTGGCAGACGTAACGAATTACCGCAGACTTGCTGGTTGAACTTTCTCCCTGACAGAGTGTCAATACATCCAGTGTAGCCCGAACTCCACTATGAATAAATATCACATTGTGTGCACTCGACCTCAAAGAATGTGAACTCTAAAGGGTTGTGTATATCAGATGATGTTTTTGTGTCTTAGAGGCAATTCCACAAATTTCACTGCAAATTGTGAGCCTACACAGTTTGTTCACATGCCAGTCTGTTTGTGTGAATAATATCTTGAAGACCATTGTAAGTGCGTCTTGGATGTGGATTAAGTTTAGATGTTGAGAAGTGAGTGGATAGATGTTTAGATGCTTCCTACATGGCTTCTGTGTGCAGGAAAATTAACATTGTTTTCCTTAACTTCATCTTAACTACACAGATTGCAAAATTTATAGAGATGAACCTCTGCTAAGATTTAAACATTTGTCAGCTGAAAAATCAATCAAACCAAAATTATTAACTATGAGGATGTCAGGACCTGTTATATAGGCCTGACTCTATTTTGTATTTTCCTGTGTTTAGTGTTATGTTCCTGTCCAGCGCTCTTATTTCTAGTTTCTTTTTTCTGTTTTGTGTGTTGTCCTGCAGTGACTTTTTACCTGCCTCTGAGCGCTGTTTTCCGCACCTGCTAAACACATTGTTTTTATTTATTTTTTAAAATCTTTTCTAAGTCGTGAATAAATAAATACATAAAAAGTCTGCTAAAATTGTAGTCAATGGGGGCTCTCTATTTTGCCCACAAAACCCTCCAAAAAAACATCCAAAACCTGCCAACGTAATACATATCGAGAACTGAATATCTACCAAATATTAGCAATGTTGTCATTATAAGCGCTAACGCAGACGAACAATGACCCAAACAGCTAAGTAACCCTCAGCTGCCTTTACTGCGAGCCAGCAGCGATGTCTTGCTGCTCCTACATTATCGCATCTCGGCTTATAAAAGTTGTTCTAGATTTCATCTGGATATTAGGAGGATTTAGTCATACATCTAGAAGTTGTTCATCTGTGACATTCAATGTATACACTGAGATGGAGACATTCAATGTATATACTGAGATGGAGACAAACACACACAAACAAAGACAGTGTCTGCAGGGAGACTTTTCCTTGTTAACCCTTCGTGTGCATCAAGATTAATTATTCATATAAACTGGAAGATATGGACATCTTATCAGTCGTCATCGAAGTGAGAGCAGACATTGTACAGTGAGCTATCGTTTTATTATGTTTATAGTTTGTATTTCTTGTTTAGCATTAGCAATACTGCAACATGATGCTTTGTGTTTCACTAAAGCTGGATCTGTTTAGCAGAGCTTCTAAAACTTGTAGCTCGTCCTCCTTATATTCAGGATCAACAGTACAAGGTTCTGGATCATCATTTTGCTCAAAGTAATCCTTGTTGACTCTCACAAAGTCTGCATGATTTGCATTGTTGTTGGTGGGGAAGGGATCTGCGGTCCCTAACTCTACGTCACACGATCACGTGACTGGCTTCCTCATTATCTGTCAAAATGGCTCAGGAATCTCAGAGAGATTGATACTGTTTTGATCATTTCTATTTACTCGCAAACCTTGTAAGTATATAGGTGCCATACATCAGATATATATGATAATAGCTTCAACATAGAAGTAGTTTGTTTTTCCACTGTACTGGTACTTTAAAGAGCTGCGATTGGACACACTCCAAACTTGTCCCCACCCATTGACAAGACAAAATTATTTGTGATTGGATTTCGTTTCTGTCAACATATGTTTATACTTTAACTAACATGTCAGTTTAATTGTGTTATCATCTGAGTCAATCTTATTTTGACCTGCTTCGATGTAAAAAAACAAAACCCAAATAAAATAAACACCATCCAGCCCAGCACAGCAGGGACTGCTTCCACGGTTGTAGTGAAACCTGTTTAGCTGTTCCTCGTCCTTCAATGATAATTATACTTGTAAGAAATATAGTTTATTTTCCGCCATGGAGGCGAGGATTGCTGACTTAAAAGCAGTTTTTCACTGTTGATGTACATTAGCCACTAGCGCCCATGCTACAGTGCTCTAAGGACGCCTTCCTTTGCCTGTCGCTGTCAAATTTGCTGGACACCGCTCCAATGTGTCATCAGCATGCATTATCACAATAAAACCATCATATTAAAAGCTATGTGGTTGGCCAGATTCATATAATTTATATCGTATATTGTCTATATTGTGCGAGCCTAACGTGTACGTTTTCTAGCTATCTTAATATAAGGTTAGGTGTTTTTTCCACAAGTAGAAGTAGACATGCTCGTCTTATGACAGTCAGCTATCGAAGGACTGCAGTCAGGATTAAGATTCTTAGAAAACAATCTCCTTGAACAATTTGCCTGAGGCAAATACTTCTCCTTATTCTGTCTCATGATGAAGAAGATGAATTAAATATTTGTAAACAACTTTAAAAAAGTGTGTATTACCATGTAGTCGTAAGAGATATGTAAGGCTGCAGCTATCGATTATTTTGGTAATTTAGTATTTCAACGTATTTCAGGGAAAAAAAACAATAAGGAACACATTTAAATATTGTGTTGATCTTGTTAAACTGTCAACAGCACTCACCTTAAGTAAATAAAAAAATGCACAGTTAATACATGTGATCAGTATCAGTATTGTATCGGCCAATCTCACTCATGGAGGATCGGTATCGGCATCATAAAACCTTGATCGGAACATCCCTACTTTTGCCAGCATTCCCCCTTCTTCATTTCCTCTTCAGCCCATCATTATGCTTGGTTGCTTGGAAGCCTGGGAACCAATCAAGGAGGCTGATATGCATGGTTGGTCAGCCTTCATGTTCAGATGCCTCACTACCACGAGGAAGGTTCATTGTTAGAATCAAGTGAACTATGACTTATTCTCTTTTAAAATGGAACTTAAATGGGATTTTCCCAATATATTTTTCGGCAATGAAGATTAGTGTGGAAAAAGAAAACATGCATAAAATAAACTCTTAACTTGTACTTGAAAAATCTAAACAACGTTACAATCATATAGATACTATTTTTTTTGTTTAGAAATTTTACTAACACAAACAAACACTGCCATTTTACTTAAAGAGTAATGCTACACTGTCTTGAGCATGACAGCCAACACTCGCCAGGGCGAGTTGACTTCGCTGCCCCGGCCAGGGAGGTTAATGCTATCATTCATCAGCTGGTGGGAGAAGCGATCGTATGTATTAATTGAGTCTTTATTATTTTCGTGAATGTATTTTGGAATGAGCGATAGCCTTGATAGATTATTTTGTCTTTCATCTCATTTCTTTTAATAAACTCATTAATCAACTGTACTCCCGGGATTTTGCATTGTGGCTATGGCCAGGGGCGTCAAACAGGAAGGGAAATTGGGGATGTTTGAATAATATTTTCTGTCATTTAAATATAGAAGTTGTAACATAGATATAAATGTTAAGATAAAATAACTATAACCTTATTATTGAACAATGTCAAATGTTCTTAAGTTAAATTAAGCATATCTAAGTCTACCTATGCCCCTCCAAAAATACTAAATGGTTTGTTTCACCTAAATAGTGGCAAACCTCGCCCTCGAACACCGTCATAACGTCATCAAAGATTACCTTCATAGCGTTCACTCACAGCACCAACATTTTGGAACAAGGATGAGGTGATAGAAGAAAGGTAAAAATATAATAAATCTATCTGTGACAGCAAAGGAGAAACTTACGTACACGTTTCACTTTTGCATTTCATTGCACCTAGTTGTGGTGCGTTCAAGGACCCTTGAATAAAGTTACAAACAGGAACGTCATTCATTTTTAAAGATAGGGGGAGGCCTAAACCCCAGGGGATGCACTAATAACAATACATGATGATGGTAATAATGATATATTATTATGATTTATACTGTATTACCCAGTGATGATAATCAGGTATCAGCTCATCTCTATTTTACAAAACTTGACTATAAAAATGGGACCCATAACCTCCCTGCTTGGCACTCAGCAACAAAGGGTTGGAGTTGGGGGTTAAATCACCAAAATGATTCCCGGGCGCGGCGCCGCTGCTGCCCACTGCTCCCCAAGGGGATGGGACAAATGCAGAGGACAAATTTCACCACATCTAGTGTGTGTGTGACAATCATTGGTACTTTAATTTAATTAAATTAATATTTGTAATCATATTTAAGTGTATATGAATATTTTAATTTATATTCTGGCCTCTTTATATTACATTTTTGGCATTTTTTGTAAAAAAACCCCCCCAACAACCCTCAAAATATTTATTTTTAAAAACAAAACCAAATTATTTCAGGGATTTATCCAGATATGTTCTCGGTATGTTATTCCCATCTTTTGAAGTCAAAAACCTAATTAAGGTTTTTACATGGGTTTTGCAAAGCTGGTTTGGACCAAATAATGCAACAATTAGTTTTTTTTAGTGCATGTTAGAGTTTAGGATTGTGTGTGTGTGTGTGTGTGTGTGTGTCTGTGTGTGTGTGTGTGTGTGTGTGTGTGGGGGTGGGGGGGGGGGCTCCCTTCAGGAGTCTTGTGTATGCGGGGCCCAGAATTTGGTGCGACGCCCTTGTTTATGGTATGAGATCCAGAATAGCAAAAAGACCGCAGGAAACGTCTTTAATAAAGAGTCTCATAGTTCTGAAAACAATATTCAGTAACGATGTGATTTATTTGCCCAGAGAATTGCAATCTCGATTCTGAGCAAGAAAATAATAATTTACATTTTGTAGAAATGTGTAGCTTGGAAAAATAAGCTTGAAAATGTTCTCTGTCGGGCAGAGCAACATAATTTATACCTGTCAGCGTTCTGTACTGCCCGAGTTCATAGCAGGGATTTTGGGAAGTTTTTAATAGTTTCTGTACGTATGTTTGGTGAGGGCTTAGGCTCTAACTAGGAAGTGGCACTCAGCCATACCCCCTGAAGATCCTCAGCTCCAATGCACAGATGGAGATACAAAGGAAAACTACACGTTGGAATTCTCTACCTTTCTGACCTCTT
The DNA here is from genome assembly GCF_033978785.1 of Entelurus aequoreus. Lineage (NCBI taxonomy): Eukaryota > Metazoa > Chordata > Actinopteri > Syngnathiformes > Syngnathidae > Entelurus > Entelurus aequoreus. The sequence goes on along the minus strand of NC_084741.1, from coordinate 61,124,894 downwards.
TTATCATTCGTATCTACTCATACATTTCTTTGTTCCACTCCCACCTCCTCATCATCTCTTTTTACCTCCATTCTTCCTTTCTTCCCTCATTCATCCATGCTGCCACTTTAGATCACTTGTTTATGCAGTCCGGCCTGCTCTCTCTCTCTTTTCTCAGTGCTCAGGCAAGCAGATTAATCCCCTGTGTGATTTCTCACTCTTCTACTTTGTCTGAGCTGTACTTGGCATTGCGGGTTTTATCAGCCATGACTCTCCGGTTCCACATTCATATGGTACAAACATGCTAACATGAATCCGTATAGATTTAAGGGATTAGCTATATGCACCGTGAGCTTACCCGAGACCCTAATGAGGACAAGTGGTTTACGAATTGAATGGATACATTGATAGAAATAACAGCAAATAAGGATGACTCTTTGTTAGTCATTATGTGTATTGTACACCCACCCTGACAGCATTTAATATGATGCCATTTACCGTATTTTCCGGACTATAAGGCGCACTTAAAATCATTTTTTCCCCCTCAAAACTCGACAGTGCGCCTTATAACCTGATGCGGCTAATGTACGGAATAATTCTGGTTATGCTTACCGACCTCGAAGCAATTTTATTTGGTATGATAAGTGTGACCAGTAGACGGCAGTCAAACATAAGAGATATGTCTAGACTGCACTACGATGGCAATATGACTCAAGGAAACAAAACCAACATTTTATATGTTCCATTGAAAATATAGAACTTTACACACGGCGCTCAAAAATCCATCAAAATGTTTTAGTACAACTTTGGTAAGCTATAAAGCCGCACCGCTTGATGTGCCTCAACATACGAGTATTATTATGGTGTGTGTATAAGGTAAGACTTATTATCTGCCGTTTTGTTTCGCAATCTTATGCAAAAGAAACTTTTCTTACCTTCTGGTACCTGCTGATCTGTATTTGGGATCTGCATAAGTCCTGAAAATTTGTGAGCATCCGCCTTTGTAGTCCATGTTGACATCGTAGTTGATACGCTTCTTCTTTTTCTCTATCTTCTTGTTATGGGACATTCATCCTCCGCTGTTGCCATTTCTAATATAAAGTAGTGTAAAGTTCTTACTTATATCTGTCAGTAAACTCTCCATGAAAGCGCTAAAACATACCGGTGTAGTGAGTTTACATTATTCACCCAAGGAACTTTAGTTATTAGAGAGTTCCGGTCGAACGGTTTTTCCTGGGACGCATTTCCGTTGTTTTCGGATGAGGAGATGCTGCTCCGTTATTGATTTAAGTAAAGTCTGAATGTCATTGAAACAGTTATCTCCATCTTTTGACATTTCTTCCACTCCCGTTCTTGCACGCGACACCGCTACAACAAAGATGACGGGGAGAAGACGCGGCCGAAGGTGAGCCACGTAAATAAGACAGCCCACAAAACGGCGCATCCGGAAGCGACTGTCAGAAAGCGGCTTGAAGATGATCTGTAAAACATCATCTATGCAACATTTTGACCAAAGAACCACCATTACATGTTATGTAGACCACAAGGAAGTGTTTTCAATTTAGAAAAAAAAAAAAAAATTATGAGTCCTTTAATGCACCCTATAATCCGGTGCGCCTTGTACATGAAAAAAGATTTTTAAAACATAGACCATTCATCGGCAGTGCGCTTTATAATCCGGTGCGCTCTATGGTCTGGAAAATAGGGCAATATGGTTTTGCATAAGTAAATTAAATGATAAATGGGTTATACTTGTGTAGCGCTTTTCTACCTTCAAGTAGTGGAATATAATCCCGAAACATCGTTTTCTATTTACATAAAAATGTGTGCACCACAAAAATTTAATTTGATTATTTCGGTGCATGAAAAGTACAGGAATGTAAAATAAAACAGTGCAATGATAAATAACATGCTCATTGTCATGGTCATAGTCTATTTCATAGTCTACTTCAGTGATTCTCAAACTGTGGTCTATGGCTTCATCTAGTGGTACACCAAATAATCACTTCAATATTTAAACGCACTGTTACTATTCAAACTGTGTGTAATGTTAGTGGCCGACAATATTAAATATACTTGTTAGATAAAACCTCTTCCTTGTTTTTAATGAATATTTAGGCCTACTACGCTACTGTATTTTAATGTTGGTCATCATGGTAGTACTTGGAAAGCCAAGTGTTTCCTGTGGTGATCCATTTATTTTAGGGCTGGGTAATGAATTTGGTACTTCAATAGGTACTGATCAAATTCCTTTCGTTCAACCGAGTATTTATTCAAGTAAAATCCATATTTTGATACCTTTGTTACTAGTGACGTCACGTCCAGCTGCAGACTAACTACCGGCTCAAACACCTACCTCTAGGTAATGTTGCAATTTTCCATGCCAACAAAGCAAGTATGTCCAATGGAGAACGCCTGAATGCAAAGAAAGGTTCCACTATTCCAAAGTGCGCTAACTTGATGCTCATGGCTGTGCCATATAAATGCTCCTGATTAGCATTAGCGGTTTTGCATGGCGACTTCAACATCAATAACCAGCAAGGCACAGCTGTCTGTGTCAAGCTTAAAGTAGTCCATGGACTGATTAGCTGCAGGTGTGCCCCGATGGTCCGCCACTCGCCGAGGTAGAATGAACTGAGGAAAAAAAAAAACACAACGGGGAAAATGCAGGGGCAAAACAATAGGGAAGGCAGGAGAACAATATAACACAATCAAACAGCTGGTGTGCAATAAGTACAATACTTACAGTATACAAACTTTTTAGGGCTCAACAAAAGACTAGACTGGCACATTCAGCTTATTGGCAAAGACTACTTCCTGGCAAGGAAACACACCGTACTACTGCCCTCCTATGTGTTGTAATTTCGACTCAATGCAAAATCTACTACATAATACTCAGAAGTGTAAGAAAACAAGATATAACAACTCTGCAGCACAGTTACCATTATCAGCTCAATGTTTAAATGTTAAAATACAAAATGATTTAATTATTGAGCAAATTAAGATTGATTAACACATGATCGCAAACAAGAGTACCGAAAACTAGTATTGAATAACAAGTAATTGGTACTGTATCGATTCAAATGTAAAGGATACCCACACCTAATTTGTTTTGGACACGTTTAAAATGTTACATTAAAATAATATCACAGTTAAAAGAATTCAACATGTCCGAAAAAGAATAGGAAGAAGCAGATCTTTTTAAATCCTCTCTGCATGTTTCAGCAATTATATTTTCTATTTACAATCCTGCCTTTCACATGTGTTTACATTTGTTATTAAAAAGAAAAGTTTGTTCCAGAGTTTTTTCACTTCCTGTAATTCATTATTAAAATGTCATATGAGAGAAGTAAAATTATCGAGGATGTGGAGCAAAAGTTTATTATGCAGTGATGCAGAAAAATAGGAGAAAAAAGTTAACAATTAGGTTTTTTTTAATTAAATAGGTTAAAAAACACATACACACACACACACACATATATATATATACATAACAGATGTGAAGTAAATAAAGGAATACAAATCTGACAGACACATATATAACGTGTACAGACACATATATAACGTGTAGACATATATAACACGTATAATGCATCAATCAAATAATAGAATATATGTCAAATAGAAGAATAGAGATGGTAACATGATAAATGAATAACATATTGCAACTGGAACCTTTGCGTTATAGTGTTGTCAAACAAAAAAAACAAAGAAAAATAAAATACTGACTGCTTTTCAATCTTAATGTGCCATCACAATAGCAGAATACAAGACAATAACACCAAATCCCATGACCTAGAGTTCATTGTGCAAAAATATGTGACGGCAGCAGTGCAAATATGCAAGTATGTGTTCATTTATGTAATATCACAAGGCGGGCTTGGAGTCGGGGTCATTGGCCTTGTGGAGTTTCATGCATGATTTGAGATGATTAATAGAAACCAGTTATTGTTACTTAAGTACGCTTTGTTTTAAATGAAGAAATGTGGAAAAAAAAAATTAATTACATCCAAATATTGCTGCTGTATAAAATTTTCACAACAGTATATCTTAACATTCAGAAATATGTCTAAGGAGAATAATGTGTTGATTGGATAGAAGTGTACTGTTTGGATTTTAAGATGTGGGCTTCTCTGTGTTCTTGCAGGTGATTGAGTCTCTTGGTATCATGGTCTACAAAGCTCTGGACTACGGGCTGAAAGAGAACGAGGAGAGGGAACTGAGTCCTCCTCTGGAGCAGCTCATTGACATGATGACCAACATAGTGGAGAGCGATGTCTGCCCTGATGAAGGCTACGAGGCAACCGAGGAAGAAGATGACACGGATGACGACCCTGACAACATTTCTAGCCTTCATGGCTACAGGGGTATCCTCAAGGTATGCAAAAATAAAAGGAGTGCGGTGGAAGGTTTTGGAGAATGCAATAAATAAAAATATATTCAAATAATTACTTAAAATTGTTATTAATTAATAAGCATTGGAAATAAATGCATTAATGTGTTATTAAATGTCTCATTAACTAAGATTATTAAATCATCAATTAAATATTGATTCAATATTTTGATAATTAATGATAAAATTAAATAAATTAATTTAATTTTACATTAAAGGGGACCTATTAAGCAAAACCAACTTTTCTTACCTGCTGGTACCTGTTTTTGTGTATTTGGGATCTGCATAAGTCCCGAAAATTAGAAATCAAACCGTTGTGGAGATATTTTTAAAACAATCTTGACTTCCTTTTTACTTCCTCCAAACAAGCCGTTTAAAATTAAATTATTTGTGACGTTTTTCCAATTGGTGACGTCAGCGGATATCTCCATATTTGGTAGCAATTTACACAAAGAGCTTTGCGCGAGTCCGCCATTGTAGTCCGACACTGTAGTCCAGGGGTCCCCAAACTTTTTGACTCGGGGGCTGGATTGTGTTAAAAAAATAATATATATATATATATTTTATTTTTTATTTATTTATATAAAATATATAAAGAGGGCGATGTCACGTTATCGATGGGAAAATGCATTTTCAGACAATATTATTTGCCTGAGAGTAACAAGCGGTAGAAAATGCATTAGAAAGGACAGTAAAAAAAGTTTTTTTCTTTCTTGTTGTTTTTTTTTAACTTGGGACTTTCCGGATACGGCCTGCCAGCGTCCAAAATCCGGCCAGTGGGCTGTAGTTTGGGGACCACTGCTGTTGTCAATTAGTTCCTTCTTTTTCTCTATCCTCTTGTTGTGGGGCAGACTGGCTCGTACGTGCACATGCATCCTCCGCTGTTGCTATTTCTAATAGAAAGTAGCGTATAGTTCTAACTTATGTCTTTTTGGTTTAATTTTATTTGGAATTTGTATACAGTTACACAGTGCTACATCATATAATTTACATTTCTCTTTACAACATGTTCGAAATAGAGTAGGAAGAAGCAAAGCTTATTTAATCCTACCCCTTTTCCAATTCGTAGCAATTACTAGCACATTTGTTCACTTCAGTCCTCATTTTGCAACGCAACTGCAACATCAATGAATTACAACAGATCTCTTTATAAATAATTAAGTCAGTTATGATTCACAATCAAATCAGTTATGGTTCACATAACTGTCAGTAGAATCGTTATGGACGTACTAAAAAAATACATCATGGCTGACGAAGAGAAGTCACAGTCGAGGTGGAGCCACGACCACGAAACGGCAGATCCTGAAAGGACGGTCAAAAAGCGGCTTGAAGATGGTCTGTACCCCAAAAGGGACAAGCGGTAGAAAATGGATGGATGGATGGATGGAAGATAATAAATGATAAATGGGTTATACTTGTATAGCGCTTTTCTACCTTCAAGGTACTCAAAGCGCTTTGACGGTATTTTTGGTCTGTAAAACTTAATCTATGCATAATTTTGACCAAAAAAACACAATTAAATGTTATGTAGACCACAAGGAAGTGTTAAACATTTTGAAAATAAAATAATATAATGACCTCTTCAAGGTAATTAATGAGACATTTAATCACATGTGTATTTATTTCCAATTTTAATTACCTAATGGCCCAATTAAGCAATTATGCAATGATTTCAATCCGTCCCATGTGACTCCCCCCATAGCAGCTTGGGTATCACTATGCTGATGGGTGTTGTTCTAACTCGGGGGTGGGCAACGCGCGGCTTCCGAGCCACAATCGGCTCTTTACCGCCGTCCTAGTGGCTCCCTGGAGCTTTATCAAAAATGTATGAAAATGGAAAAAGATGAGGAAAAAAAAAATTTGTTGTTTTAATATGGTTTCTCTAGGAGGACAAACATGACACAAAGTGTCCTAATTGTTAGAAATCCCACTGTTTACATTACACATGGTTCACTGATGAGAGTATTTGGCGTGCGCCATTTTGTCCTGATTTCGGCATTCCTTGAACGCACCGTAGGTTGTTTACATGTACAACTTTCCTTGATGCTGCCACAGACAGACGTATTTTATGCCACTCCTTCTTCTTCGTCTCTATTTGTCTATCAAACGTTTTATGCTGTGCATGAATGCACAAAGCTGAGCTTTGTTGATGTTATTGACTTGTGTGGAGTGCTAATCAAACATATTTGGTCACTGCATGACTGCAAGCTAATCTATGCTAACATGCTATTTATGCTAGCTGTATGTACATAATACACTAATATGCCTCGTATTTTAGGTATATTTAAACTCATTTTATTTGCAGTTTCCGTTTCCTAAAGGCTTAGTGGCCACATGCGTGGATTGATTGATTGATTGATTGAGACTTTTATTAGTAGATTGCACAGTACAGTACATATTCCGTACAATTGACCACTAAATGGTAACACCCCAATAAGTTTTTCAACTTGTTTAAGTCGGGGTCCACGTTAATCAATTCATGGACAGCACCTTTTAGCTCTTATTTCCAAAATTGTGTACACTACTGAATTGGGGTCTTATGGCCGCTTATGTGGACACTTATACTGCCATCTGGTGGTGTCAGAAGAGTATAACATACAATAGAATTTGGGAAAAAAAGTGTAAAAATAAGAAATAGCATGTCACTAAACATGAAGTACACGTTTGTTACTTATGGACTAAGTACATCATATCAAAAGATGATTCTTAGTTGTATTCTAATTAGGATCCAATAAGCCCAAATATCAAAGTGAAATAAAAAAAAGCATGTAAACAAACAGATTGGGCCTTAAGAGGTTAACTTGGACACACACATCTTTACCTTTGGCCACTCTAAGCCAGTCATTTCCAGGAGTTATCACACCCTCTGAAAAGCCTCCGTTTTAGTAATATTTTCCAATGTTGTAAAAATGTGTAGAATAAATATTACATTTCAACATTTCTGTCAACAAAGATTTGCATGAGCCTGCGACACATAGTCATTTTGATAGTAGTCTAATATTGCCAATATAGACACTTACATCATGTGTTGCTTTCATTTGAGCACTTATATAAGGCTTTACATTTTTTGCGACTCCAGGCAGATTATTTTTTTGTATTTTTGGTCCAACATGGCTCTTTCAACATTTTGGGTTGCCGACCCATGTTCTAACTCAATGTATGTCTTTCTTTATTCCTGGAATTCTACTTGATATTTCCCCATCAGTTCTCCCTTCTGAAGTCTCTGCCTTTCTTCTAGATGTGTACGGAGCATTTACCCAGTCAGTCGGATGCCCCCAGTCACTACCAGGCAGTGTGCCGTGCTCTGTACACGGAGACCAGGGAACTCCGGACTTTCCTAGAGAAGATCAAGAGTGCCAAAGAGGTGGGTCAAGGGTTGACATTGGGCGTGGGGAAGTCCTCCCCCCCTCTCACATAAACCTGTACAGGATGATGACTGACCTTTACGCTTGTTATGAAAAACTACAGTACATGTAAGGCGGGAGATTTATTAGTGATTACATGATTACTGCTCAGTACATGCAGGTGCAGGGTAAGGCTGCTCCTTACCCCAGATTTCCCCCGGGATGTAGTGATAAAGTGAACCACAAAAAGTTTATTCGGTCCTTCCAGGGAGCAGAAGCAAATAAACTTGGCCCTGCCATTAATAATAGGTGCTGAACGGCGACCGTTTTGCCTTGATTAACAACTTTATTTTTTAGTAGAAAGCAACAATTCAACAGTAACATCAACCCTGGTGAGCTTGTCACAACCACCACTCCCCTGCTATCCCGGTCCCCGTATCAGCTGTTATTTGACACAGACCCCATATCCCTACATTGCTGCCCAGGATATGCCTGTATAATATTCTTTAATTTTGGACCTTTAGAATGAGCATGTCCTCATCCATTTGTGTTAATGAGGTGAAATTTCATCTGAAAACCTTTGACAAGTTGACTTGGTGTCCGTCGCCGCCTATTAGGACTTTTCAAAGTGTAAAATAAATGGCATATTTTGTTTTGTGAAGTGAATTATATTTATATAGCGCTTTTTCTCTAGTGACTCAAAGCGCTTTACACAGTGAAACCCAATATCTAAGTTACATTTAAACCAGTGTGGGTGGCACTTGGAGCAGGTAGGTAAAGTGTCTTGCCCAAGGACACAACGGCAGTGACTAGGATGGGGATCGAACCTGGAACCCTACAGTTGCTGGCACAGCCACTCTACCAACCGAGCTATACCGCCTTTGAAAGTAAACGAGATGATTTATTTTGTGTTTTTGCGTAACTTCCTGTCCAACCCAAGTTGATCTTAGTTAAATTGAACAGATTTGTTGCGGTCTCTGGCAAATATATAAGCTCTGCGTATATTTAGCGCTAGCGGTGGAAACGGACATGTTGACTTGAATAAAAACGGAAAGAGTCCGCCGCCGTGCGGGTGCCGTTCCACAGCATCTAGTGTAAATCCGGGGTTACAGAACCCGTTTGTAAATAATTTTTAGGATGTATTGCATCATTATAGAACCTTTATTTAACTAGATAAGAAACCCATTGAGATCAAGATCTCTTTCACACGGGTGATCTGGCCAAGAGGTCAACAGCACATGTCACAGAGCAGTTTCAAAAAAGTAATACGTTAAGACATACATTTTAAAATACATAAAAGAGAACTGTAAAACAATAAAGATTTACACCTTTTAAAAACACAGGCACTGTGGAAACGTCTCTTGCAGTCTGTCCCTCAGGACAGAACGGAAGTTTCCAATTGGAAGTAGTTCAGTGAGTTCAGTTTCGGCTGCAATGCATTCCATGCCATAGGGGCAGCAATGCCAAAAGCTCTTTTGCCAAATTCAGTCCGTACATGGGGAACAGTTAAAACATACAAATTGTGAGAGCGTAATGCATAAGAGCTGCTTTTTCTTTGTAACGAAGTACACAAGTATGGTGGCATTAAACCTAAAAGAGCCTTATAAATAAATGATAGTCAGCCAATGTGTGTATCTGCGTGCACTCAATGAAGATAAGTCTGACTTCATATACAGTTGACAATGGTGGGTGAGACTACGGCAGCCAGTAACAAATCTTAGTGCTGAGTGAAAAACAGTGTCCAAGGACTGGAGGCATTTAGACGAAGCACTAAAATAAAACACGTCTCCATAATTAATTACGGGCAAGATAGTTGCTGTCACCAATTTAAGACAGAAGCAGTTTTTATTTCTAAAAAAGAAACCAAGCTTCAACCTAAGCTTAGAGACCAAGTTGTTAATATGGGCTTTAAATGAAAGCTCCTGATCAAGAGTAAAACCCAAATACTTGTAATTTAAGCAGAGGTGGGTAGAGTAGCCAGAAATTGTACTGAAGTAAGAGTACTGTTACTTTAGAGCTTTATTACTCAAGTCAAAGTAAGGAGTAGTCACCCAAATATTTACTTGAGTAAAAGTAAAAAGTATGTTATGAAAAAACTACTCCATTACTGAGTAATTGATGAGTAACCTGTTCGTTTAATGATGACGGCAACAAATAATGCACAAAAACATTAAAATAGCAATGAGCAAATTTAGAGCCAGGAATATCTCTTAAGCAACTAAAACAATAATATATATTAAATAATAATACATTAACATAAAAAAAATTAAGGCAAATTGAGCCACAATAACTTAACAGCACCGTAGGCTCAGTAAGCAGAGATTATAAAGGGAAATAACAAGTTAGCCTTTACGCAAACCCTAAACTGATAGGTGTGGGCTGCACCTGAGAACACACTGTGCACTTCTGATTGGTGTTTCTATGCATGTGTGTGTGCGTGTGTGTGTGTGTCTTTGTCTGTCTCTCTATGAGGCTGCAGTGCATTATTAAATGTACCCACACAATGTACATTTGACAGTGATTAATAGCAGGGAAGCTAACATCAGCCTACGGTGACAGCCAAAATATCTACTAACGTTACTTACCGCGATGTGCTTCCTCAAATTTGACGTTGAGTTCATGTAAGCTTAAGCTTGTTACCGCTGAAACTTTATGTGCAGTTAATCACGTGACCGCCTGGCTCTGTTTGATTGGTGAAACGGAGTCAAACGTCACCAGTGACTGTATTTGATTGGTGAAACGCAGGCATGCGATAGATCCTACATTGAAGGTCTGTCTGACAAACCAAAACAAACAAAGCGTGCAACAAATCAATAAAAATCAGTAGCGAGTAGCGAGCTGAATGTAGATAAATGGAGCGGAGTAAAAGTAGCGTTTCTTCTCTATAAATATACTCAAGTAAAAGTATGTTGCATTAAAAATACTCTTAGAAGTACGATTTATCCCAAAAGTTACTCAAGTAGATGTAACGGAGTAAATGTAGCGCGTTACTACCCACCTCTGAATTTAAGTTGTAAAAAGTATGACCTGTTGAGCAAATGAAAGCTGAGCACAAATTAATATGAGTCCCCCCCACAGAATTAGTACCTCATACTTAGTGGTACCTAAGGATGGGTTTTGAATACATACCGACCGAATTCCGTCGGTACTAACGGGTATCGAGTCACGTAAAAGTGGATGCTGTCATATTTCGATACCTTTGTTGCGCTCAACATCAGGTCCGGTTGTAGACCAACTCAAACGCTTGGCGGGGAAACAAGCACTTAAGCAGCACTCATATGTTGCAATTGTCCATCCCAACAAAGCAAGTATGCCTGATAAAAAGTATGGCTCCACTTTTCCAAAATGCGCTATCTCGGTGCTAATTTACAGTACATTAGCTATAACATATGCATGCTACTAAATAGCATTGGCGATTTTACATAAAGATTTCAACACCTCCGAATTTGGTACTGAAGATGCACGTTACAATCAGACAGCTGGTGTGTTATAAGTACAATACTTACAGTATGAACCACCTTTTAGGGCTTAACAAAAGGCAAAACTACTTCCTGGCTCAGGCAACAAACTGTAGCCTGTCCATTACTGCCATCTAACGTCTTGGAATTCTAACTGCATGCAAAGTCTACTATATAATATTTGCAAATGAGACTCCGAAGTGTAAGGAAACAAGATATAACAACTGGACACCATTATGGTTACCATTCATCAACACATGAAAACACACAAAAGTACTGAATATTGATGCCGTTGAGTATCCATGCCCAGGTACCGGGAATTGGTACTGTATATATTTGAATGTGAAATGTACCCATTCCTATTGGTACCTGCTTTTGAAAAGCTTATTTAAAGCTAGTAGAGGTGTGGCCATCTGATACTATGCAATGGAGAACAACATTAAACAACTGGGGAAAAGCTGGGAAGTGATCTACCATAAAAGTGTGATTATTTTATATGTAATAGTGTAGTATAAGATAGCCCTGTAATTGACTCATGGCGACCAGTACAAAGTGCACCAGCTCACCCGTGACCCGGAACAAAATAAGCAGTGGAAAAACTAAATGAATCATAGTATATGAGTGTAACATCTATTTGTTTTCAGTACTGAGCCATGACATGGGAGCAGTGTTGGACAGTAGCATGAAATAGGCATGAATATTAAAGAGGCTCACAGAGCTATGGACAGTAGTGGGAACATCAGCTGATACCTTGAGGCATCTGTGGAAAAGCCTGTGGATAAATAAATGAACGGCCTCATCACAGCACATGCTTAATGACTCATGTTATGACATAACCAGTCTTCATCCACCACACGTTCTTTATTTTAACATGATTAAAGGGAATTGAAGATCACTCTGAGTCCGAACCTTTAATTGTTGTTATATAGAACACTGGTAGTGGCGTCGAACATGCAGACTTTCGTGCAGACGGTGCAGGGTCCATTCACTTACTAACACGCAGCCATTTTAATTATTCGTGCCAAGCCTGAATAAGTGGAAGGTTTGCGTCACAAAGGGCACCAGCATAAAAACTATGTCCTACAAATCATGTGAGTGACTTTCTGTTGCAAACCTTGATGGAATAATCACAATTAGAGATGGCTGATAATATCGGCCTGCCGATATCATCGGCCAATAAATGCTTTAAAATGTAATATCGGAAATTATCGGTATCGGTTTTTTTATTATCTGTATCGTTTTTATTTTTTATTTATTATATCAAAATAAAAAACACAAGATACACTTACAATTAGTGCACCAACCCAGAAAACCTTCCTCCCCCATTTACACTCATTCACACAAAAGGGTTGTTTCTTTCTGTTATTAATATTCTGGTTCCTACATTATATATCAATATATATCAATACAGTCTGCAAGGGATACAGTCCGTAAGCACACATGATTGTGCGTGCTGCTGGTCCACTAATAGTACTAACCTTTAACAGTTAATTTTACTCATTTTCATTAATTACTAGTTTCTATGTAACTGTTTTTATATTGTTTTACTTTCTTTTTTATTCAAGAAAATGTTTTTAATTTATTTATCTTATTTTATTAATTTAAAAAAAAACAACCTTATCCTCACCATACCCGGTTGTCCAAATTAGGCATAATAATGTGTTAATTCCACGACTGTATATATCAGTATCGGTTGATATCGGTATCTGTAATTAAGTGTTGGACAATATCGAAATATCGGATATCGGCAAAAAGCCATTATCGGACATCCCTAATCACAATTATTGTTATAAAGCGCACAATCGCCGTTATCATTCTATAATGCTAAAAAAAATCATTTCGATACTTTTTGAAATAAAGGGGACCAACATATTGGCTTTATTTTAACAAAAAAATCTAATGATACATTAAAAAACATTCCTGCAGTGCATTTACTGTGGAACCCACTTTTTAGCGTGCTAAATATTTGCAGTTTTTCCAAATTTTCACATGTTTTGGTACACACAAACCTTTAGTAGATCAGGCCCAGTGTGTATATTTTTCATTTTAAAAAGTGTGAGGAAGCAGTGCAGTGTGGCGTTGGAGGACATGCTCTCTCACTGGCTGACAGGCTGAAATGGGCCACAATAAAGACGAAGGGACATGTCTTACATGAATGAAAGTATCTGCAGACTTGCTGACACTCAGCCTGACAAAACCGCAGACCTGTGTTGATTTTCCAAAGCAATGTTCAGACCCTAGTAAAACTTTAATCTTCATCTTTATTAAACCCCACAACTACCCAAGGTTGTCAGCCCTTAGCGTTTTGGAGGCACATGGGTATTTAGAGTTTGGCCTAAGATTGAATTAGAGCCAGTGCTTATAAAGGACTTTGTAATGTAGAGAGTAATTTATGGCAGTAATCCGATTGTAAACGCATCAATTGTCAAAAAAAAATGCATGATCAAAAGATTTCTCTATGAAGGTGAACTGCACTTTCTTTGTTTAATTTTTTCTATCATTCACAAACATTATGAAAGACAAGGCAACGGATGTTTTTTTTTTAATGCATTCTAACTTGTAAAAAAATAATGGGAGGTCCTCTATTCTGCCCATAATACCCAATAAAAAACATCCAAAAAACCGTCAAAAATACTTTTGTGACTTGAATGTTAACCAAGTATTGGTAAAGTGATATTGTCATTAAGCGCCAACGCAGACAAACTATTTATAGCGGCGTAGTGCTATAGTGTTGACTGCTTCCTCGTTTCCTTGCTTGTCAAATTTTATTGTAGATCATAAATCATGCCTCTCACCTGGATAGTAGAAGGATGAGGACGTATTCCGACAAGGTGGTACACTTTGACAGCCAATTTAGACCCGGAATGGCGAGAACGACATGAAAAGACGGTTCAACTCCCCTTTCTCTTCGCAAGGATTCTGTGTCGTTCTTCATCTAAACGGGAATATATGAACATCTTAGCAATCGGAATCCTAATGACAGCAGACCTTGTACAGTAAGTGATGTGTTATTATGTTTGTTGGCTCTTAATGAAGTCTGCAGTGCGTTGTAATCAGTGATGGAGTTAGAAAACAAAGCGAACGTTGTGATGCGTTAGTTAATGCACCGAGTATGCTTTAAATGAACACAATCCATAAATATAAAATGTTATAAATCTGCTGACATTACATTACATATATATATATATATATATAATGTATATATGTTTGGATGTTTTTAAGGGCTTTACAGACAGAATAGAGTGGCTTCCAAAGGCTCCATTGTAAGCGGACTTTTGTCGTCGTCTTGTCTTTCTTAATGATTGTGAATGATAGGCAAAATTCCCAAAAAAGTGCAGTTCCCCTTTAATGGCAAGACAAAACAAAAATATGCTTAAACACAAGATAATTTCATCATTTAATTTGTGCTTTTCCCCTAGCGCACAATTAGGCTGTTGCATTAAACACGCAACATAATGTTTTTCTTTGGTTCAGTCATCTATTAACGTCTAGTTAAGAACTCACATTAGGCTTTGCCACTGGGGCTTCACAGTGGTTTTGAATCTCCTGTTGTGTGTGAATGTGTATGTGTGTGTGTGTGTGTGTGTGTGTGCGTGTGTGTGTGTGTGTTTCCACCTCAGGGTTCTGTTATGCCCTACTGCAACTGCCCTTTTACTGTGCATAATGCATCAGAATGAATAGAGGGGATCCGGTAGGTTACATAACTGATAAAAACAAGGCCGGACAGAGAGCATTCTTATTAAGGAAACCGGAATGAATGAATGACACTCATGGATTGACCAAGCCACGGGTATTGAGTCGACCCTGGAATCCTGACCAATCGCAACAGTGGTTAGGGGAGCTAGCTGCGGAATCCGAGCGTTTTGGCCAAGAGGAAAAGAATGCAGATTTACCTTGTACGCAACTTAAGAGTAGCTTATTAACTTGAGAGTAGTTTATTGAAAAAAATATAGTACTGTACATTGTGTACAGTGTACTATTGTGGCCTACTGGGATCCAATATAATTTAAAGGGGACCAATGATGATTTTCGTCTTTTCTGACTTTTATAAATGTTGTCACAATTTTGGAAACTCATGTTAAACAATACCGAAGCAGCAAATCCTAAAGTTCATGCATTTTAGCGTGAGCTTGCGCACAGTTTTGGATGCCTCTGTTTGCAGGGTTTTGCAGTCTGGCTATGTCTTGATATCCTTTTGCAGACAGACTCATAAAACGGGTTATGAAAGTGACTGTGGAGCAAAATATATGTAAAATGTACTGCAGTGCATATCCAATCCAATTAATATACCACAAGTAAGTGTTTTAAACATAGATAAAAACATCATGAGAAATGAGCAGGTGAGGGCCCTTTAGAAGACACACATCAGCCCTCATCAAAACATTCTTAAGAAAAGAATAAAAAAAGGTTTTGAGAAAAAACTTTTACTATTTGTTTATGTACCAAAAGGAATAATGTTGTAGTTTTCTTTTCTCATTTTTCTGACAGGTGGTCTAATATTAGACGTATTATGCACTTTACATTAGCTTGGTTTTAGTGTGTAAATTTCCATACATTTTTATGTATGCGGCCCTTGTTTGGACACACACAATTTTACTGAATAGGCCGCTAAGTAATTGGTAAAGTTCCAATGCAAATCAAACAAAACCACTTACGTTTAAAGACCTATATTCTGTACAACTAAAATACACAGTTTAACCACTCGTTTAATGTCAGCCTTTAAATCCTTAATTTCTTACTTAATACTACCGAGAGATAAGTTCTTTATGTCTATTACAATTAATCTTATGTATATTATTTCACTTTGTTTTTCATGTTAGTACATTTGTTTGACACTGTATCACAGTCAGCAATTGCTACTGGCGAACTACCCCGATATAGTTGTATCAGATAATTGGCTTCACTAATTGCTAACACAAAAATCATAGTTTTACTACAGGTATGTAAAAATAACTCACATTCTAAAAAAAAAAGCTAGTGTTGGATATATATATATATGTTGATATTTGCCCAATCTGTGACGTTTTTCCCAAGTGTATCCATATATGGATATCTCCATATATGGAGAAGTGCTTTGCGCGAGTCCGCCATTGTAGTCCGACATAGTTGTCGATAAGTTCCTTGTTTTTCTCTATCCTCTTGTTGTGGGACAGACTGTCTCGTACATGCACATGCATCCTGAAGAGACGGTCAGAAAGCGGCTCAAAGATGGTCTGTAAAAAATAATCTATGCAAATTTTAGACCAAAGAACCACCCATACATGTAGAAAAAAAATCATAATCTGACCCCTTTAAGCAAGTGATTGTATATATAAAAGGCCTTATATTATCGTCGTTGCCTGCTGTATCCCTTTATATGAATACTCACTTGCATGTAAGTATGCACTTGTGAATAGTAGCAGGGTGTGTAGTACTTGTTAGGTAATACATGCATACATCTGTGCCTTTGTTTATGAGGGAGATCAGCTGTGAGTGTCACCCTCCCCCCTAACGCTGCATTGCTGATCTGTTTGCAGCGCTGTGCCAACCCACAGGGGATCCATCTTCATCCATTCACCACTCCCAGCCCTGATTGCCAAGCAGGGTCTTTGTGCCCTTAAATAGACTTTGACCGAAAAGAAGCTAATCAGCGTTGATTCCCAGGAATAGGAATGGGTATTGATACCTATTTTACCGATTCCAATTTCATTTTCCATTTTGCTAAACGATTAGGTTCTTCACCTATATTCATTTTGAAAAACAAATACCCGGTACACTAAATTGTTTTTCAATATGAAGGAAATGAATACGGTCACGCTTGTTGACAACCAACACAAGTCCCCAATCCGGATCCACTAAATAGTAAAAATTAAGGAGCCAAAGGAGTAATTTCCATTAAAAAATGGTTTGTTTATGTTGACCTGTGTTTTAGTTCAGCTAACTTCGTCATTATCGCTAAGCAACAAACAACAACATAACTCTTATTACACAGATAACCCAAACGTGTAGAATAGGATAAGATAGACTTTATTCAACCCACAATGGGTAAATCCACACACACACACACACACACACACACACACACACACACACACACACACACACACACACACACACACACACACACACACACACACACACACACAAACACGTGTGTGTGTGTGTATATATATATATATATATATATATATATATATATATATATATATATATATATATATATATATATATATATATATATATATATATATATATATATATATATATATATGTATACATCCACACACTAAATGATTGCACTATGTATACGTAATACAACGTAAAACACTCTATTCACAGCTATATTGCACACTGAGCAAATATTTTGCACACCAAGGAAATCAAGTAAATCCCAGTATTTACATAGGTGTGCAATATTTACACAGTGGCTTCCAGTGCAAAGAGCCTTCGAAATAAAAGCATAGTGGTCTGAACTTGGATTCTACCACAGTACCCAACTTAATGCCCCTTCCTAATCATTTTTTCGGAGATTGTTTGAAAGAAGGATTTGAGCATGTGCAAAAGTTTTTTGTCTTTATAGTCAAAACCTCTATTAGATAAGAGTATAAAATATCATATGGAAAAAAATGTCAACAAACTGCCATTTGTTTGAAAATCCTTTATTATGGCCCATTTTCCTTATGTCTCTGTCGAAGGTCACAAGTGAATGTGCAAGCAATGGCTTGTTTCGGTTTCAGTTTCGACTGATGTCAACAACCGCATACGTTGACATCAGTCAGCTAGTCCGATGGCCGTCGATATAAACGTGTTGCAATGTAGTAGGAATTTGATCAACACACACAAGTATTTGAGTGCAGTTTTTGACAAAATTCTCCTTCCAAGACCATTTGCAGTGTAGTGGTTTACAAAGACTGCTGGTAGTGTACACTGTAAAAAAAAAAATCTGTAAAAAAACGGTCATCTACTTGGCAGCTACGGCTGCCAAACGAAAACCATAAAATTAAAGTAAAACATTGTAAACCAAATAATGATCAAAAACATTATATTTACAGAAATTTTCATGAAACGTTTTGCGGAAAAATATCGTAATTTTACAGATTTTTACTAAATTATTAAGATCAACCACCTTTAATAAAGTGACAATGCTGGCAGTTCCACATAAAAATACCATTATTTTACAGATTTTTTCTGAATTGTTAAGATCAACCACCTTTAATAAAGTGACGATGCAAACAGTTCTGCAGAAAAATACTTTTATTCTACAGCATGGGTGTCAAACACTGGCCCGCGGGCCAAATTTGGCCCGCCGTGTAATTTCACTTGGCCCTTGAGGCGATATCAAATTAACACTAACGCTGGCCCGCCGATTCTCCCGGGAGTCTTCCAAACGCCAGCCAGCCAGCCAGCCAGCCAGCCAGCCCAACGAGTGCTGGCCCAGTCACATAACATGTGCGGCTTCTGCACGCACACAAATTAGAATGCAACGCATACTTCATCAACAGCGATACAGGTTACACTGAGGGTAGCCGAATAAAAAACTTTAACACTGTTAGAAATATACGCCACACTGTGAATCCACACCAAACCAGAACCCTTTGCAGCACTAACTTTTCCGGGACGCTACAAGGTGTGTGTGTGTTGGGGGGAGGTTTGGTGGTAGCAGAGGTGTATTTTGTAGCGTCCCGGAAGAGTTAGTGCTGCAAAGGATTCTGGGTATTTGTTCTGTTGTGTTTATGTTGAGTTACGGTGCGGATGTTCTCCCGAAATGTGTTTGTCATTCTTGTTTGGTGTGGATTCACAGTGTGGCGTATATTTCTAACAGTGTTAAGGTTTTTTATACTTGCACCCTCAGTGTAACCTGTATCGCTGTTGATGAAGTATGCGTTGCAATCGCTCGTGTGTGCGTACAGAAGCCGCACATATCTTGTGACTGGGTCTAAACGATGTTAGAATGGATGAAAAGCGGACGTGACGATAGCTCGTAGAGTACGTTAAAGGTTAATTTGTTCAACCTTGGCCCTCGGCTTTGTTCAGTTTTAAATTTTGGCCCACTCTGTATTTGAGTTTGACACCCCTATGTTAGATTGTAGATTGTTAGTATGGACATAGACTTTTATATAACAAGCTACATATTTAATGAAAGATAATTACTGTAATTTTACATGATTTTGAAAGTAATTTAAGAAAACAGAAAATGCTATGTATAATTAATTTGGTATTTTTCTGTAAAAAAAATATAAATATACATAGTTTGTCATTACTTGTCATATTACTTAAAATAACAGGCAGATTGTTTATTTACAGATAATGTCTTCAATTCTACAGTTTTATAAGCTATTTTTAAAAAATAGAAAAATTACAGTAGAAATTTAGAGTAAATTAACCATAAAAATAGGATTATTTTTTTTACAGTGTAGCTAGTGCGGGACTTCCAATCCATCGCTGTTACTCTGAACAGGATATGATCATCATGTACAACATGTGACGTTTGGTGTGCCATATTGGTAATTCCAAAGAGGTAATGGACCTCTTCCAATAACTAACGCGCTCTTCAGTGGCTCGATGAACAGTGTTTTCCCTAAATGGCCTGCTTTAATCCCGTAAGCGCTTCAACATTGCCATGTAACAATGAAGCACTGTACACACTCTAGTCCTGCAGTCATGATGCAGCAAAATGAATGACATTGTGTGAGTGTTGTTATGTAACAAATACACAGCGTAGCTTATACTGCAGTCATGGCAGCTGTTCATGGGCAGGATGAAAGTGCATCTAGACCTCCCAATAGCTTGACACAGTCATGTGACACATTTCCTCTTGGTTTGGCCTGAAAAGCACAGGATTAGGCAGAGGGAATATGTTTGTATGCCTATAGATTTCTACTAAGATGTACGGTTTGGTTGAGTTCAGTTGGCATTTCAAAAGAGTCCCGAAATTTCCGTGGGATGCTCGTTGCGATTGTACACTGCTACTCCTTTTGTAAGTTGACAGAGAAGTGCAGTAAATACAGAAGTTACAACTGACCAGCAACGAAATTTGGATTTCAAAATGAGAGAGGACACAACTGGCTTGTGTACAGGTGGCGTGCATGTTTTGGAGTAATATGAATGGAAAACAAATTGTTCAATCATATTTTATTTTTCAGCCTTGCTGCTTACGTGCAGTGATTTCTCCAGATTCTCTGAACCTTTTGATGATATGACAGACCGTAGATGGTGAAATCCCTAAACCCCATGCAATAGCTTGTTGAGAAATGTTATTCTTTAACTGTTCGACAATTTGAATATGCATTTGTTCACTACTTGTTCACCTGGGGATCAGTTGATTGGCATCACTAAATTGGCCCTAGTGTGTGAATGTGAGTGTGAATGTTGTCTGTCTATCTGTGTTGGCCCTGCGATGAGGTGGCAACTTGTCCAGGGTGTACCCCGCCTTCCGCCCGAATGCAGCTGAGATAGGCTCCAGCACCCCCCGTCACCCCGAACGGGACAAGTGGTAGAAAATAGATGGATGGATTTGTTCACTAAGTGGTGACCCTCGCCCCATCCTTGTTTGTGAATGACTGAGCATTTCATGGATTCTGATTTTATACCCAATCATGGCACCCACCTGATCCCAATTGCCTGTTCATCTGTGGGATTTTCAAATGAGTGTTTGATGAGCATTCCTCAACTTTCTCAGTCCAAATTCCAAATGAGCTAATATTTGCAAAAAATAACAAAGTTTTCAACGTTTGAGCGTTAAGTACCTTGTCTTTGCAGTCTATTCAATTGAAC
Source organism: Entelurus aequoreus (assembly GCF_033978785.1). Taxonomy (NCBI): domain Eukaryota; kingdom Metazoa; phylum Chordata; class Actinopteri; order Syngnathiformes; family Syngnathidae; genus Entelurus; species Entelurus aequoreus. Next base: position 61,103,967 of record NC_084741.1, on the reverse strand, counting down.
ATAGGTTGAAAAGGTTTTGCCAATCATTGTATTCTGTTTCTATTTACGATTTACACAACGTGTCATCTTCACTGGTTTTGGGTTTTGTAAATAACTTTACTTTGTTTTTTCAAGATGGCATAGTTATTTAGTTTAATTGTTTATTTTGTATGTCCTAGCTGGGAATAGAACCACGTTCGCTGGAACAATAGACATTGTACTTGTTTGTGAGTCATATTGCCGTGTAGAGGCCAACTTGCTCTAATCTTGCATCGAGTCGGTGATTGCTTGGCTGCTGCGTGCTGTCAATCATTGTCACATTGGCAGGAAAGCAGCCCTGGAAAGCCAACCAAAAAGCTTGTAGGACAAGCTTTAGCATGAGCGCCCGTTTTGCGCCTGGCGCTAGTGTTTGACTTGTCTCCATTCAATAGCGTAACATTATTGTTGGACCTTTAAAAAGTGCAGTAGACAAAAACTGCCTTTTGAAAAAGTGCAGGGGACATGTACCCCTGTCCTCTACCCAGATTACGTCCATGGAACTGACCATAAGTATAAATGTGGGAACACACAAAATGGCACTTGTGAATGAAAAAGAAATGTACGCAATCTGTGCCCCTTGTTTAGAGATAACGTTTGCTTAATGGTTGTTTTGTTTTGTGTTATTCAGTGGTCACACTGCTATGATACCACATTATTTAAGTGTTTGATGCAGTATCACGACTAGCCATTAGGGTTGTACGATACAGACAACATACTGTAGATATAAATGAGATACATTTGGCTGAGGATAGAGTTTGTATTGTGATAATGCATGTTGATGACACATTTTACCTGATTCCAAATGTCACCTTTTTCTTTTCCCCAACAGAACCTTCGTAAGATGGAGGAAGACACAACAGTAGGAGCCAGCAGAGACCTGGATGAGCTGCAAAACGCAGACTGGGTAATGTATACAAGCTATCATTGATGTTGACTGATCAATAAAAGACATCTCACCACTGTTATTATGTTTAATCCCAGTCTTAGACAAGCTTTTTGTCGCATCCAGACCATAAGCATACCAATTCACCTATCGCTCTATATCAATATTTCCTGCTCTCCCCTCTTAATGTCTTTTACTTCCCATGTCAGGCTCGATTCTGGGTTCAGGTGATGAGGAATCTTCGAGACGGAGTCAAGCTTAAAAAGGTGCAGGAGCGCCAGTACAACCCTCTGCCCATTGAATACCAACTTACCCCCTACGAAATGCTCATGGATGACATCAGGTCCCAACGCTACAAACTGCGCAAAGTCATGGTTAGTATGCCCTCTGGCCAACTTGTTGATAGGATGATGGACCTATCTGTTCTGAAGGGCAGCATGGTGGTTGTGTGGTTAGCACGTCTGCCTCACAGGCTGCCAAGTGTTGGACCTTGGACTTTTTTATTCAGACGGGCCCACTACAATCCTGACGCAGACACTGTCCCAACTTGCACCATTGATGTACGTCGTCCCTCGTTTATCAAATCCAATCCACTTTATTTATAAAGCACTGTTAACAACAAAACTGTTTCCAGAGTGCTGCACATAAAACAATCAAAAAAAGGTAATTCAATTAAAAGCATTTGAGATAACAATAGATACAATTATATATATATTTTGTATTATATAACAAAAAAATCAAATAATATTAATAAAAACACCAAAATAAGTAACAACTCATCTATAAAATATAATAAAACAACACAGAGGACCACACGACTCACGCCGATTTAAAATCCAGAAAATAAAAGTGGGTTTTAAGACAAGCATTAAAACATTCAACAGTGGGGGCCATTGTGACATGAGGGGGCAGACCATTCCATAGTTTAGGGCCCACAACAGAGAAGGCCCTGTCTCCCTTAGTCTTAAGTCTCGTCTCAGGTACCACAAGTTGGAGCTGGCCCTCAATCCGTAATGCGCAAGCTGGAGAATACATTTGAATGAGGTACGTGATGTACTTTGGGGCCAGTTCATTCAATGCTTTAAAGTACCAGTAGACTGGAAAAACAAGTTGTCTCTATATAGAAGCTATTATCATATATATCTGATGTATGACACTGAAAGACTAATAAAGTTTGCAAACAAATAGATATGATCAAAATAGTATCAATCTCACGGAGATTCCCGACCCATTTTGAGAGATAATGAGCTAGCCAGACACATGATCCGTGACGTAGAGGTTGGAACTGCAGATCCCTTCCCCACAAACAACAATGCAAATCATGCAGACTTTGTGAGAGCCAACAACGATTACTTTTGGAAAAATTATGATCCAGAACCTTCCTGAATATACGTTTTATAGTTTTATAAGCTCTGCTAAACAGATCCAGCTTTAGTGAAACACTAAGCATCATGTAGCAATATTGCTAATGCAAAACAAGAATACAAACTACAAGCATAATAAAACGATAGCTAACTGTACAATGTCTGCTCTTACTTTGACGACGACTGATTAAGATGTCCATATCTTCCAGTACATATGAAGAATGAATCTTGAGCCACAAGGAAGTCTCTCTGCAGACACTGTCTTCGGTTGTGTGTGTTTGTCTCCATCTCCGGTTAAGAATTCAATGTCACAGATGAACAACTTCTACATTTATGGCTATTATCCAGATGAGAGGCATGATTTATAATCCAGAATAACTTTGACGAGCCGAGACACGATGATGCAGGAGCAGCCGGACGTCGTAGTCGGCTCACAGTAAAAGCAGCAGAGGGCTACTTTGCTGTGTGTTATCAATCCGCTGCTAAAAAATAGTTTGTCTGTGTTAGCGCTTATAATAACAACATCGCTAATATAAGCAGCCCCAATGATAAAGAAACACTGCACTGTAATACATATAAGACATAAGACTTAATTTAATACTTAGCGTAGGCTAAAATATGTAGAATATACTTAAAAAAATATTTTTTGGCGATGTAGTAAAGCGTGATGTACGTACATACAAACACACGCCCTAAATAAACCAAACAGAATATGTGTTGATGGCAATTATAGTATTTGGGAATATGTCATTTGTTTGCTGTGTGTCTGTTTCAGGTGAATGGTGACGTACCACCCAGGCTTAAAAAGAGTGCACATGAAGTCATACTGGAGTTCATTAGATCCAGACCCCCCCTCAACCCTGTGAGTGGAACTAAACTCTTACTTCTTCACTTTGCATCCCCGTGCAACTTGTGACATTCGTAATCAGACACAACAGACCAGTGTACTGTCTTTTTATGAGCTCATCGAGTAGACAACTCTTCCACAAAACAGGCAGTCATTGATCATGAGTCAAGAAAATCAATTAAAAATGTAACCCCCAGAATACTGACAATAAATATCCAATCTCTTCCACTTAAGTGTAGGATATATTTTTTAAATTGATAGGGGTTGGTTTTTGTACAACAGTAAAATGCGTAAAAATGTGAATAATGGAAGCACCCTTAAAAATGCCTATTTTTTACATAGAAGCATTACAACTTGCCCTACACAATTATTAAATGCATTTTAAATTGTAAAATATGTACAGTAGGGAAGGGATTCATATGGCCCTAATCCTGGGTGGAACCCGCCTGATTGCAGTCTCCTGAAAATGATGGAAAGTGCCACTCTACATGGCAACTAATGCTGTGGTCAAAGTTGTAATTGCCACAAAATACATTTGAGGATATTCAACACTCTGTTGCTAACACTCTACTGTCCTCTGGCGGCTAAAGTGGATAGTGCACCCCCCAATTCGTCACGTTTCATGTTTCAGGTAAACTGTAACGCATGGGGCCATATGAATCCCCTTCCTACTGTAGGTACTCATGAGAGATGTGCTGATCAATCGGCCACCGTTCAGTTTCAGACGATTTTCTTGAAAAAGTAAGTGATCACCATTGCCAATTAATGCTTGTTATTGCGGATGACAAACACTGATCCCCTCTAGGTGAGACTGTATTTATTTTTAACACATTGTCACAGTCAGTACATGACATGTAAGATGAGGGCGGATCCATCCATAAATTGGTGGTGATGGACAGTATGGGTAGTATCAGTATATGATACAGTGAGTAAGTCAAAATTTTTATTTTCCTCAAAATAATTTATTTGTTGTTTTGTTAATGATTACAAACTTATACCGTATTTCCTTGAATAGCCGCAGGGGCGCTAATTAATTTAAAACCTCTTCTCACCCCTGCGTTTACCAAAAGCAGGCAAGATTGCCATGCATGCGGTAATTATTTTAAAACCTCTTCTCACTCCGGCGTTTACCTTATCATGAAAAGCACATTTAATGAAAAAAACGTTATTATGTTCTTACCTTTAGGTATAAATGAGTCCATGCCAGCTCCTTTGGAAGAAAAGCATCGATATAGAAGTCTTCCTTCAGTTTTAAAAGTCTCTCTGTCTCGATGGAGATCTTCCTTTTAAGTATTACCTCCTGCTTCGATTGAAAGTCCAGTTTAGAAAACTGTTTTATTTTAGATATGTAATCCTCCATGGTAAAATAAATGGCAGCGCACTATTGCTGCTGTTGTCTTCTTCTGCAGCACAGGTCTTCTGCAGTACCAGCAGTCGCAAGAAGGATCACTAGCGCCCTCTACCACCAGGAGGCGGGAGTCATTTAATGACTCATGTTTGACCCGGCGGAAGTGCCAAGCATGCGCTAATTATTTTGCGAAACGAGTTTGACCCGGCTGTAATTCTAGGCATGCGAATACCATATTCCCGGCGCCAATTCAAGGAAATACGGTAGATTATTTTCCATAGACACAATAAGACTTTGGGGGGAAAAAACAAATGGTTTAAATGAATGGTAGATAGTAGTTTTTACTTTTGTCTAGTTATTGTGTACTATTGACTTTGTTTTGCTCAAACAATTATATGTAATTAAGACAATGAGAAACTAGTTTAAATATTGTGTAAATATTTTTAAACTGTCAATAGCACTCAGCATAAATAAATTGAAAAATTTACAGTTAACAAAATGTGATCGGTATTGGTATCGGCCGATCTCGCTCATGGACGATCGGTGTCGAAATCAGCAGAATAAACCCTGATTGAAACATTCCTATTTAAAACAGAGATACTTTTTTTTTTTAAACTTCCCTTATTATTCAATGCTGACTGTTTTATTGAACATCTACATGTGTTTTTTGTCAAAGCATATCAGTAATTATCACATATTTGGGAAGGTGTCTGCACGTAAACTCAAGCCACCAACACAGCCTCCTCCCACGCTTCATGAAAGGATACTCAAGGAAATTAAATCTGAGAGGAAACTTCGATCCGTGTCTCCCGATGAGATCCGCAGGGGGCGACTGGGTAAGATCTTCAACTCTTATCTCTTATCGTTTTCTTTCTCATGCAACAGCTGCCCAATTGGTCTCACCACCAAAATAAAAGCCCGACATGTAATTTGTTTTAATAAATATTGATTTCTCATGAAACTACAGTAAAATTAAACACTATGTACAAGTTACCGTATTTTTCGGACTATAAGTCGCTCCGGAGTATACGTCGCACCGGCCGAAAATGTACAATAAAGAAGGAAAAAAACATATATACGTCGCACTGGAGTATAAGTCACATTTTTGGGGGAAATGTATTTGATAAAATCCAATACCAAGAATAGACATTTGAAAGGCAATTTAAAATAAATAAAGAATAGTGAACAACAGGCTGAATAAGTGTACGTTATATGACGCACAAATAACCAACTGAGAACGTGCCTGGTATGTTAACGCAACACATCATGGCAAGAGTCATTCAAATAACTATAACATATAGAACATGCTATACGTTTACCAAACAATTTGTCACTCCCAATCGCTAAATCCCATGAAATCTTCCTCCCCGTTGTCGCCTCTGGTATGTCCTTTCTGCTGCTCGATTGCCGTTCTCTGCAGCATATTTCACTATGTCCAGCTTGTAATCTGCAGTATATGATTTCCTTTTCGGTGCCATTTTAGTTCAGTCCTTCTCAGTTTTTATAAGTTACCGCCAATGTTGATTTGATCCATTTTAATAGCATATAGCAGATAGCATCCCATGACTCACAATGCACTTCTGCCATGACCCTCCCCCGCCGAATTCTTATTGGTTGACGTGTGAGTGACGATTGCTGCCATTTGCTTCGTCTCTTACGCGAATGAGATAAATAATATTATTTGATATTTTACGGTAATGTGTTAATAATTTCACACATAAATCGCTCCGGAGTATATGTCGCACCCACGGCCAAACTATGAAAAAAACTGCGATTTATAATCCGAAAAATACGGTACTTAAAACTTTCTTCACTTGATGCACATGCAGCCTCAACTGTCTTTTGCTTTGCAGCTATCACCTTTTTATTGCTTTACTAAATACGCTACAGGGTTTCCATAACATCTGGAATTATAGATAGATAGATAGATAGATAGATAGATAGATAGATAGATAGATAGATAGATAGATAGATAGATAGATAGATAGATAGATACATGGTATATTATCCCAAAATACAGTTTAAATACATTGATAATTAATTACAATTTATATAATCAATTATTTGGCAGACCCGTCAGCGATCCTGTTCTGTCTCCCTGTAATGTTTTCTGCTCTTGAATGGGATTGTGCTGAAAATCTTAATTTCCCCTCTGGGATTATTAAAGTATTTCTGATTCTGATTCTGATTATTTAAACCAACAATTTTTTCAACGTAAACACGTAAATATGTTTTTTATATACAGTACACGATAACAATAATAATACATTCACTATAATAATCTGAAATCACAATATATTAAATCACAAATAAAGATATGGACACATTAACTGTCACATTTGTCACATGCGTACATTTCTATCCATATATGCGTAGACATGCGTATCATACATGTATTATCTAAAGTCCCGTCGGATGTAATTTTTTATATGATTTTTATAATTTTTGCCAGTTTGTCCTGACTTTAGGGGACACCTAGTACATAATGTAGTTAGCAATACAGTGAAAGTAAAATTTTAATGTCTACAATGCAATATACGGGACGTTTACAATGGAAACATCAGCTGTTTCTCGTTGTTGTGACAGTTTCTCTAATAGAATAGGCCTTCTGCATTTCAATCTAAAAAGTATGACGCATAAGCATATTATTCATAATAAGCTCCTAATCAAAATGACTGTACCATACCATGACTTTCTCGTTGCAGTAATTCGACCACTTAGTATGTCTTTCAGTTTTGATGCGTCAGGTAACGTTCCTTCTCCTGCTGCTTACCTGGCTTTTACTTATTTCATACTCTTCTTCCTTTCTCACTTGCTATGGCTGTTCATCTGCTGTACAAACACATAAGCACACACACAACCATCTGCACACTGCATTCATAATGTCATGCTTTAGTGGTTTTAGTGGTTGTGCTGATGTGAAATGTGATGCAGGAGAATATTCAGTAGGGGGGAATGTAAATGTGTGACACCAAACATATTTTGATTGATTAACAACCGAAAGATTTAGTAATTTTAAAGTAAAAAACTAAAAAATGTAAGTGTTTTTTTTAAAGTAATTTGGCTGTTTTCTGTATATTAATACTCTGTTTCATACAGGCTTCTTGTAATTACAGTGGATCAATGCTTTCCATGATGCTGGTTGACATCAGATTTGTTTGAATTACATAAAAAAATATTTTGCAGCATGAAACTGTTGCCATTTGAACAACATTGTAACGTTCTTAATGGCCAAAAACTGTAAAAAGATGTTATCAACTACAATAAAAGGTGCATACAATTTTAAATGTTTTTCTAAGAAAAATGTTCTACAAAAATAAAACAATTGATTGATTGCTGCACTGGTAGCAATAAATAAAAACAACTAGCACTATCAGCTAACGTTAGCAGTTGACCCACCTCTATTCTAACTTCTTGGAATGGACTTTTAGGCCTAATACTTGGACAGGTTTGAGTTTTCTTTTCTATTATTTCTTGTCGGTTGTCAAAATTATTTTAGTGTTGATTACCACGCAGGTATTGCTTGGATTATTGCTTTGATGCTTTAGTGCAGTACCCTAAAGTCTCGCTAAGTAGAGCAAGTCCAACGTGTTCTTTTGCACACTAAAAAGTGCCCGTTCAATGTCAATATACGTGTGTCGACAGCCTTTGTCGACATACAATTTGAGACTTTCTGTGAAAAATGGTTTAGTTTTGTTTATTATTGACTTCATCATTATGGCTAAGCAGTGTGAACACAACTATCTACTTCAGGGGTCTGCAACCTTTACTATCAAAAGAGACTATTTGCTGCATATTCCACTAAAGAAAAATGCTATGGAGCTGCAAAATGTACACAGCTTAGAAACGTTTTAATTTATTTTACAGGAAAAGCAATCTGTACAGGTGAAAACTAAAATTTTCTTTTTCCCTATAAGATTTTTTTAATTTTTTGGCAAGTATTCATGGTTAGCTCCCTTGAGGGGTTGCACACTCGTGAAGCTGAACTGAACACACAGACTTGCAGTCTCTTCTACTTGCCTTCCTTGGTCTCAGAACTCAGCCTGTGTGCGTTCACGGCCTCACAGACAGTCGAAAATTATAGAACTCTTTTTAAAAATGTAAGTGCAAAAATGCAATTTCTCGCTCAGGGCTTACAAAGATCTGAGGGAGCCACAACAAGGAGGCAGAAGAGCCACATGTGGCTCCAGAGCCGCAGGTTGCAGGCCCTGATCTAGCATAGCATTAAAACGTGCACAGAATTACTTAATGTCCAGTGCAAAATAAGTCTAAAAATAAAATCACAGCAGTTCTAACCTGGGTTCTACAACAGCAGCTAACAAAATGCACGTATTTGAGAGTATGAATATCGTGTGAAAACCAGGAATTTAAATCAGAATATACACAAATGCAGAAATAGAATGTGGGAAAAAAAACTGCCATAGGTTTAAAAATCTAACTTCAAAAGTAAATGGGCAAGTAATGGTTACCGATAGTTTATTTTTCAGTTATAATTGATTACGTCAACAATTGCTTATGTCAAAGTGAGTCAGCCGGTCGCAGGGACATCAGTCAACATAAACAAGTTCCAATGCAGTGTTTTTTTTGTTTTGTTTTTTTGCTTTTTTGCATTGCATTCATTTGTACTGATTATTGCTACTACAAAGGCTTGAACCGTTTTCTTAAATCACCGTTATGAGGACAACATTTAAAAATAGATTTTCATTACTCCTGTCAAACTACATGGACAGGATTGTGTAACAAAACATATGTCTGGTTAGGGCTTCTGCTTTGTTTCCAATTAAAGAATTGAGTAGGCCAGCAAACTGTGACTGCCATCTTGGCTGATGTCTTCAGTCGTCGCCATTATACATTTTGCAGAAGGGGTTTTCATTGCTACTGGTGACTTTGCACAATGTACTCAGGATGCTGACAGAGCAGTGTGCAGGAAACACTAAGCACATTACTTGGTGATGTATTTTTAATCCACCGGAAACACTGTTTTCAAATAACCAATGACACAAATGTGAATGAGATATTAAGGGTGTCACTTCCCTCTTACTGAAGCAAGGTCTCTCATCCCGACATATTCTCATCCCCAGTCATTCATGCTATTTGGTTATTCTGTGTGCGTGTTACTCCACTTGCACTTCTGGGCCCATTGTGTTATTTAATGGTGTCTTTTAGTTCTTTACTATTCACCTGGCAACAATTCAAACTATGCTTTTTCTTACTAGTATGCAGTATTCACAATACAATGGATTTAATAATCAAATGTATAATACAATCAAATGTACAAACCCCGTTTCCATATGAGTTGGGAAATTGTGTTAGATGTAAATATAAACGGAATACAATGATTTGCAAATCCTTTTCAACCCATATTCAATTGAATGCACTACAAAGACAAGATATTTGATGTTCAAACTCATAAACTTTATTTTTTTTTGCAAATAATAATTAACTTAGAATTTCATGGCTGCAACACGTGCCAAAGTAGTTGGGAAAGGGCATGTTCACCACTGTGTTACATGGCCTTTTCTTTTAACAACACTCAGTAAACGTTTGGGAACTGAGGAGACACATTTTTTAAGCTTCTCAGGTGGAATTCTTTCCCATTCTTGCTTGATGTACAGCTTAAGTTGTTCAACAGTCCGGGGGTCTCCGTTGTGGTATTTTAGGCTTCATAATGCGCCACACATTTTCAATGGGAGACAGGTCTGGACTACAGGCAGGCCAGTCTAGTACCCGCACTCTTTTACTATGAAGCCACGTTGATGTAACACGTGGCTTGGCATTGTCTTGCTGAAATAAGCAGGGGCGTCCATGGTAACGTTGCTTGGATGGCAACATATGTTGCTCCAAAACCTGTATGTACCTTTCAGCATTAATGGCGCCTTCACAGATGTGTAAGTTACCCATGTGTTGGGCACTAATACACCCCCATACCATCACAGATGCTGGCTTTTCAACTTTGCGCCTATAACAATCCGGATGGTTCTTTTCCTCTTTGGTCCGGAGGACACGACGTCCACAGTTTCCAGAAACAATTTAAAATGTGGACTCGTCAGACCACAGAACACTTTTCCACTTTGTATCAGTCCATCTTAGATGAGCTCAGGCCCAGCGAAGCCGACGGCGTTTCTGGGTGTTGTTGATAAACGGTTTTCGCCTTACATAGGAGAGTTTTAACTTGCACTTACAGATGTAGCGACCAACTGTAGTTACTGACAGTGGGTTTCTGAAGTGTTCCTGAGCCCATGTGGTGATATCCTTTACACACTGATGTCGCTTGTTGATGCAGTACAGCCTGAGGGATCGAAGGTCACGGGCTTAGCTGCTTACGTGCAGTGATTTCTCCAGATTCTCTGAACCCTTTGATGATATTACGGACCGTAGATGGTGAAATCCCTAAATTCCTTGCAATAGCTGGTTGAGAAAGGTTTTTCTTAAACTGTTCAACAATTTGCTCACGCATTTGTTGACAAAGTGGTGACCCTCGCCCCATCCTTGTTTGTGAATGACTGAGCATTTCATGGAATCTACTTTTATACCCAATCATGGCACCCACCTGTTCCCAATTTGCCTGTTCACCTGTGGGATGTTCCAAATAAGTGTTTGATGAGCATTCCTCAACTTTATCAGTATTTATTGCCACCTTTCCCAACTTCTTTGTCACGTGTTGCTGGCATCAAATTCTAAAGTTAATGATTATTTGCAAAAAAAAAAGTTTATCAGTTTGAAGATCAAATATGTTGTCTTTGTAGCATATTCAACTGAATATGGGTAGAAAATTATTTGCAAATCATTGTATTCCGTTTATATTTACATCTAACACAATTTCCCAACTCATATGGAAACGGGGTTTGTATATTACAATCGATAAAAGGTACCTGCAAAATTGCAATGCTCAGTTTTTACGCTCTTAAGAATAATTTCGCCACACCTAGTGTGTGTGTGACAATCATTGGTGCTTTAAAGGCCTACTGAAATGAAATTGTTTTATTTAAACGGGGATAGCAGATCTATTCTATGTGTCATACTTGATCATTTCGCGATATCGCCATATTTTTGCTGAAAGGATTTAGTATAGAACAACGACGATAAAGATCGCAACTTTTGGTATCTGATAAAAAAAGGCTTGCCCCTACCGGAAGTAGCGTGACGTAGTCAGTTGAACATATACGCAAAGTTCCCTATTGTTTACAATGATGGCCGCCAGAAGTGAGAGAGATTCGGACCGAGAAAGCGACGATTTCCCCATTAATTTGAGCGAGGATGAAAGATTTGTAAATGAGGAAAGTGCAAGTGACGGACTAGTGGGGAGTGGAAGATGCTGTGAGAGCCGGGGGTGACCTGATATTCAGCTGGAAATGACTACAACAGTAAATAAACAAAAGACATATATATACTCTATTAGCCACAACACAACCAGGCTTATATTTAATATGCCACAAATGAATCCCGCATAAAAACACCTAGGTGTTTGTTATGCTAGCTCCTAGCTCCTAGCTACTAGCTCGAGCTAGTTATAGCTCGAGCGGGTAATATGGACGGGATCCCGTATATATAACCCGCCAATACAATTCAAACACCTGCACAACACACACACTCACTCAGCCCAAACAACCGTTCACCTAACCCAAGGTTCATAAAGCTTATATATTTAATCAAAGTTACGTACATGACACGCACGTACTGGCAAGCAATCAAATGTTTGGAAGCACGCGGGTGGGACCTGATATCCAGCTGGGAATGACTACAACAGTAAATAAACACAAGACATATATATACTCTATTAGCCACAACACAACCAGGCTTATATTTAATATGCCACAAATTAATCCTAATGCTAGCTCCTAGCTACTAGCTCGAGCTAGTTATAGCAAGCGATCAAATGTTTGGAAGCGCAGCTGTGTACTCACGGTATCGCAACTGTGTATCCAAATCAAAGTCCTCCTGGTAAGAGTCTCTGTTGTCCGAGTTCTTCGATCTTGCCTGCATCTTTCGGGAATGTAAACAAAGAAGCGCCGGCTGTGTACGTGTTGCTGCTGACTTCCCTCTCAAAATAGACACTTCGCACCGACAACTTTCTTCTTTGCTTGCTCAGCTTCTTTCTCCATAATGCAATGAACAAATTGCAACAGATTCACCAACACAGATGTCCAGAATACTGTGGAATAATGACATGAAAACAGAGCTATTTCGTATTGGCTTCAATGGTGTCCGAATACTTCCGTTTCAATGATTGACGTCACGCGCATACATCATCCTCAGAGGCGTTTCGAACCGGAAGTTTAGCGGGAAATTTAAAATTGCACTTTATAAGTTAACCCGGCTGTATTGGCATGTGTTGCAATGTTAAGATTTCATCATTGATATATAAACTATCAGACTGCGTGGTCGGTAGTAGTGGCTTTCAGTAGGCCTTTAACTTTAACTTATACTTAGCTAGTGTCTTAGTTATATTGTTGTATCTGACAGTAAATTTAGAAGATACCCAGTTCACTTTTAAATGAATTTCTGTTGGGTTTAGAAAACAACTTTTCTTTGATTAAGCCAGGGGTCGGCAACCCAAAATGTTGAAAGAGCCATATTAGACCAAAAATACAACAAAAAAATCTGTCTGGAGCCGCAAAAAATTAAAAGCCTTATATACAGTAAGTGTTGAAATGAAGGCAACACATGACGTAAGTGTCTATATTAGCTATATTAGCCTACTATCAAATTTACTTTAAAAGTCTTATATAAGTGTTATAATGAAGGCAACACATGATGTGTCTATATTAGCCTACTATCAAAGGCTGACGCAAATCTTCGTTGACAGAAATGTTGTATTTTAATTTTTATTCTAGACATTTCTACAACATTAGAAATCATTAGTAAAATGGAGGCTTCTCGGAGGGTGAGATAACTCCTGGAAATGACTGTCTTAGAATGGCCAAAGGTATACATGTGTGTGTCCAAGTTTAAGGAAATGGCAGGCTGTCTTCTTCTAATGGATTTATTACAATCTTTGCAAGCTGGGTAACGTTTGCTGTGGTCTGGAACAACATGGCACACAAACAACTATTAGAAATGCAGCTAATTTTACATACAGATAATGTGTCATGAGACATGCAAATATAAATTAAATACAGAGGACATAAGTGAAGCAAATTAAATGAGCTCAAATATACCTACAAACGAGGCATAATGATGCAATATGTACATGCAGTTTGCCTAAATAGCATGTTAGCATCGATAAGCTTGCAGTTATGGATTGACCAAATATGCCTGATAAGCACTTCAGCAAATCAATAAAATCAACTAAGCTCACTTTTGTGCATTCACACACAGCATAAAACATTGGGTGGACAAAATGAGACAAAGAACGAGTGGCATAAAATACGTCTTTCTGTGGCAGCATCAGAGAAAGTTGTACATGTAAACAAACTATGATGAGTTCAAGGATCGCTGAAATTAGTAGGACAAAACGGTGATTACCAGTGTTGGGACTAACGCGTTACAAAGTAACGCGTTACTGTAACGCCGTTAGTTTCGGCGGTAACTAGTAATCTAACGCGTTATTTTTTATATTCAGTAACTCAGTTACCGTTACTACATGATGCGTTACTGCGTTATTTTACGTTACTTTTTATGTAGTATTGGCTTGAAACAGAAGATCTGAGTGTGTTTTGTGGCAGCACTATGGTGTCGTTCTTCTGAATCTCTTGTGTCACACGGAGGAGCCGCCGCGCTGTGTGTGTCTGAGGGCGGGAAGAAGAGGGAGGGGAGGGGTGCGCGCAGCAGCATTCGTGAGGGAGGGGCGGAGACAGAGAGAGCGAGAGAGTTGTTAACACGCATGCGTCGCCAGGCTCAGCTTTTTACCGATAGATTTATCAGATTTAATTTTTTATTATCTATAGCAGGGGTGTCAAAAGTGTGCCCCGGAGGCCATTTGCAGCCCACAGCTAATGTTTTAAAGGCCCACGGCACTTTCTAAAAATACTATTAAAATAAACAAAAACATAACAAAAGTGAAATAAAAAAGCTTAAAGGTGAAATGTAATTTAGAAAACGTTGCAATGTTGACTAATAAAACAAAGCTGTTTTTTTTTCTTTCAAACTCATTGCTCAAAACATAATATTGAATCAAAATCAATGTTATTATGAATTATAGTACACACACTCTGTCAATTCTCTTATATACTCTTTATTTCTAGACTTCTAGAGTGTTTGATTATCACATCGCTCTAAATGTATAAAAAATTAAATTCACAAACATAAAGAGGGATCCTAGTGGGCCAGGCCAATATTTCCTTATCTCTAAACTAAAACTGGGGAAATGTGTAGAGTGTTCTGGGCTTCAGACATGATTTTATTTCAGAATTCCTTGAGAGAAAAAACGCCGGTTAGGCTTTGGTATGTAAAAATAAAGTTAAAGTACGTATTTCGTTTACAGCTATGTTGTTATTATGCTGTTTGTTACTTATGTATGTTATGTTGCAGCTATTTAAAATAGTTTTGTCAATTTGTTCTGGCCTGAAACAAGTTGGCCCTTTGAAACATATCTTTGTCTTTGTGTGTTGTATGTAGACCACATTGCTTAGCAGAGTTCAGTGATGCAAATGCATGTCAAGTTGATCAACAGATGGTATTATTCTCCAGTGCAATAACAGTACTGAAATGAAGGCTAAAAGGGCATTAATGGGAGCTTTAAAAAAAGAAGTAACTAAATAGTTACTTTTCACAGTAACGCATTACTTTTTGGTGTAAGTAACTGAGTTAGTAACTGAGTTACTTTTGAAATAAAGTAACTGGTAACTGTAACTAGTTACTGGTTTTCAGTAACTAACCCAACACTGGTGATTACCAAATACTCTCATAAGTGAAGCATGTTTAATATAAACAGTGGGATTTCTAACAATTAGGAAGGCTTGTGTCATGTTTGTTCTCCTACAGAAAATATATGAAAACAAAAAATTATGTTTTTTTCTTCATCTTTTTCCATTTTCACACATCTCGGAAAGCGGTCCAGGGAGCCACTAGGGCGGCGCTAAAAGAGCCGCCGGTTGCTGACCCCCGGATTAAGCAAAGTATTCCAACAATTGTCTTAACATAATTACATCAAGTTGCTTGTTAAAGGTACATTTAGTAACATGAATGGAGAATGTCAAACAAAAGTTACTTCAGGTTGCTGATTTTTGTCACGAGGTTTAAAAATGTCATCATTTTAAAGAAGAAGCCTGATGAGTGGTGGCTTTAGCTACAGGCCATATGGGCAACTGCCATGGCAGCATTATCTAGGGGGCACTGCAAGGATGAGGGGGAAAACAGACTCATATTTCTTTTGCTTAGTGCCCTCCACAGGCTCACCCCATACTGCTCACGTCAACGGCATAAAACTCAACTAATGGAGACAATGATCACCCATCAACATCTCTGTCAATTTAAACAAGGAAGTGAGGATGTGAGTGTACGATGCAGGGATACGTTTGATTGGACGGACAGTTGGCAAGGACAAGTTTGATAGGGAAAAGGAGATTTGCAGTAAAGTTGTGAGGATTGGTCAAAGTTGCTAAATCGCAGAGAAGTCGTTGGGATTAGTCGAATATACAATAAATAGCGCAACACAACTTGGCAAAATCCTGGTAGGTAGGGGGCTTAGAACAATACAATATTTCCAAAATACAGACATTAATGCGCTAGTTTAGAAAGTCAGAGCAGCTTTATAGGATTGTAATATTTGTAACAATTTCAATCTTGTTTTCAAAATGGTGAGTCCTTGTTTTCAAACAGCATAGATTGTCACTTCTTGAGTGATTAAATTCGGTGGGCCTGAATTAACTGTCTATTGTTCCAAGTGATTGGAATCCATTTAATGCCTCCATTGTTTCAAGATCTTGGTGTGAACGTTCCTTTCACTTTCACTTTGACACTGCTTCATGACACTTAAGGCCGTAATGGCCCTCAATGGGCTCAGAGACACCACTTTAAAACCACAACCTTCATTAGTCCATTTGCTATACCTCTAAAACCACCACTTGATATTTGTTTATCTTGGCTCATTGAGTATCGGTCATTATCACAGTCGCCTTCCCGCTCAAAAAATGACATCACATCTAATGGAAATGGTACATGAGAAGAGCTATTTTTGAGGTGTTTAATTATGGGAGAGCCACTTTTCCAACACAAAAATATAGCAACGGTCTTAAATCCAGGTAAGGGTACTGGGTTAGTATTTTGAAGAGGCTTTAAAAAAAGTTGCATTGTTTAATTGAGATAAGATCATTCAAAAGGCTTTGCAAAATATATGACAAATGTTGATGTATAGCGTTCCCTAATAAAGGAGGTATCCCACTTCTAGGTTTTGGCAAAACTCGCAGTATGCCACAGGACTTGTTCCGTACGGGACTAGGTAACGTATGAGCATTGTTGCAGCAATGCTTGAAGGTTTATTTTTCAACCTTTACCTTGTCTGTCTGCCTCCCTGGCTGCTCACTAAAGCATCCTCTGATCAGATACAAAAAATAAAGTGTACAATGCTGACCTCTATGAAAGATAACCCATCAAAATGATGAGTTAATGAGCATATTACCCCACAAAGTGGAGAGTAATTACAGATCAGCTGTGACTTGTCTCATTATTTCACACTAACTCCAACCCTCCCAAGTTTTTTTTCTTTCGTTTAAACAGTTCTTGCACTGCCATAAACCAGCAAGGTAAACTCTCTGAGTTATATACAAAGCAGGATTAATATGAATTAAGCCTTTGAGTTTTAAAGATGTATAATCTCTAAATATCAAGTGATGGCTGTTTAGGTATTTGGGGCCTCCATGCTCTGTGTTTAACACCCGCTTCCTCCAATATCCTGTGCTTAAACCAACTTAATTCATCCTTCCCGACCCTCTCGGAATGGATCTCTATTGTCCTCTATTATCAGGATTCACTGCATTGTTTGACTTTACCCTCATCATGATACTATTCTCAACAAGACACTCACAACCAATTTGGAATTAGACACTTAAATGCAAGGAATCTCAAGAGGATATGTTTAGAGATCCATTGCTTTCTGTTTGGTTGTTTGAATGACAGTCTTTTGTGTGTGGCTCTGTGTAGAGGAATTTAGTCCATACATGGGCAGGAGGACGTCCAGCACTCTGTCTTTGAACAATGAACCATCATCTCCAAAAATGCAACCCTCCGGATCTCGGTCTGTACCCCAGAGGAAGAAGCTTCTGAAGGCTCCCAGTCTTGCTGAGCTCGACAGCTCTGACTCCGATGTCAGTGTGGGCTTTTGTTTTACTCTTTCTTCCTAACTGTTCTTTGACACAGTCAATTGTGACATGGGTGTTTGTGTGTTCCATATGTTTATTCAGGATGAGATCACAGGGAACAAATCAATCAGCACCTCGAGTGTGGCGACATCTCTGATGGATGACACCTCTCCGGAGTCAGCACTGGGAAAGAAGAGTGAGTCTTGAACTGTTATTTTCATAATTGCGCTTACATTTTCTTTCGTTATTTTTAGGGCTGTCAAAATATTTTTGGCAACACATTTCGGGCAGTTTGTTTGAAGGGGACCTTTTATACCATCTTTTCTTACCTATTGCTACCTGTTTTTGTGTATTTAGGATGTGCTGATAATTTGAAATCAAATCATGAATGCATGGTGGAGATATTCATAAAACAATCTTCCTTCACACATCCTCCAAATGAGCTGTTTGGAATTTGACCAAATTTGTGACGTTTTTCCCAAGTGTGACATTAGCAGATATCTTCATATATGGTAATGTTGTACCCGAAGAGCTTTGCGCGAGTCCGACATTGTAGTCAAACAGTTCCTTCTTTTTCTCTATCCTCTTGTTGTGGGGCAGACTGGCTCGTACATTCACATGTATCCTCCGCTGTTGCCATTTCTAATACAAAGTAGCGTCCGTAGACTCGCTATGGAAGCGCTAAAAACTACAGAAAAATGGCGAGGAGAAGACACTGTTGAAGTGGAGGCATGTAGATAACAAAAGCCCACAAAACGGCACATTCTGAAGAGACGGTCAAAAAGCGGTTTGAGAATGGTCTATAAAACATAATCTATGCAACATTTTGACCAAAGAACCACCACTACATGTTATGTAGACCACAAGGAAGGGTTTTAAATGTAGAAAAAAACAGACCCTTTTAATTGTTTGTTTTGCAAATGTGCAGTTGACCAATAGTCACAGGCTACAAAATCAAAACACTAAACAGCAGTTGGTGCTCCCCTTGGAAAACATGGGTATGAGAAAAAAACAGCGGGGGGTGTATATTGTAGCGTCCTGGAAGAGTTAGTGCTGCAATGGGTTCTGGGTATTTGTTCTGTTGTGTTTATGTTGTGTTACGGTGCGGATGTTCTCCCGAAATGTGTTTGTCATTCTTGTTTGGTGTGGGTTCACAGTGTGGCGCATATTTGTAACAGTGTTAAAGTTGTTTATACGGACACCCTCAGTGTGACCTGTATAGCTGTTGACCATGTATGGATTGCATTCACTTGTGTGTGTGTGAAAAGCCGTAGATATTATGTGATTGAACCGGCACACAAAGGCAGTGCCTTTAAGGTTTATTGGAGCTCTGTACTTCTCCCAACGTCCGTGTACCACTCTGTACAGCGGCGTTTTAAAAAGTCATAAATTTTACTTTTTGAAACCGATACCGATAATTTCCGATATTACATTTTAAAGCATTTATCGGCCGATAATATCGGCAGTCCGATATTATCGGACATCTCTAATTATAACCACTTTTTGTTCAGGAGAGAACACACAGAAGCTAATTAATATGATAGAAGAAATTAATAAATCAAAGAAATTATTTGACAAAAACAGACTCTCCTTGAATCTAAGTAAAACTAAAATATTGCTATTGGGAAGCAGTAAGTGAGAAAGTCTAACACAAATACAAATAGACAGAGTAGACATTGACACTGAAAGAAATTACATTTCTAAGTGTAATAACAGACTATATATACAATCTGTATAAATCTATATCATTACGTAAAGGGCATTTATATTCCTTTCTTGAGTCTCTAGTCATTCAAAAGGAAACGCGATTAATGTAGATTAAAAAGCAGCTGTGTGATTGATAAGATTTAAAAAAAAAAAAATTGACAGCACTTTTTATTTAAAAGAATATTGTTTTCATTAATATTTTAATTTCCTTCTTCTTTTAATGGTTGTGTTGTTCTACTCTTCTAAACACAAGCTCCTCCGCTGTTCCTGCCCATCTCGTCTACACCGCAACCAGAGAGGCGCCAGACGCCCCAGAGGAGACACTCCATTGAGAAGGAAACCCCAACCAATGTCCGACTCTTTCAGCGGCCCTCTAAACAGAACTCTAAATCTCTGGTGAGTTAACAATGTCTGACCACTTTAGGTACCCTTGAACCTACTTGGCAGTGGTGGGATGTCCAAAGTGCAGTCTGAGGGCCATTTTCAGCCCGCAGCAGACATGCACAACTTCAGAGGCATAGTTCTCCCCCACAATATATTGTCAAGTCCCCCAAGGGCTGAATACAAAAATGGATGCAGGCGCTACGTTGTTACATTTTGTACATTAAAGATGCTAAAACAATCCAATGTAATATATAGGTCAATATATGCTCAGATATTTGAACCAGACATTGGCACCTTAAAGGCCTACTGAAATGCGATTTTCTTATTTAAACGGGGATAGCAGGTCCATTCTATGTGTCATACTTGATCATTTTGAGATATTGCCATATTTTTGCTGAAAGGATTTAGTAGAGAACATCGACAATAAAGTTCGCAACTTTTGGTCGCTGATAAAAAAGCCTTGCCTGTACCGGAAGTAGCAGACGATATGTGCGTGACGTCACAGGTTGTGGAGCTCCTCACATCTTTGTTTAATAGGAATTAAGTTGGTGTAATATGGCTCCAGCGCCCCCCGCGACCCCGAAGGGAATAAGCGGTAGAAAATGGATGGATGGATGTCTCATTTATAATACATTGATTTGCACTGGTTGCCCTTTGTTTCGGACACCCCTTTCGACCCTCGAGGTTACACTTACAAATTACATGTGGGGGTACAATAGCTTGTCACCAGGATGATACCTTCAAAGTTTCTGCCCATTATCTCTACTCATTGAAAATGTGTTGTTTACTAAGATTCCACACATTGAAATCTCTCCATTACGAATAGTGCCAGTATTACAGTCAGTGACGCCCTATGCTTCTGACTTGCGTGTATATATGTCGTATGTAATGATCCAGTATATTGTAATAGTGTAGTGCAAACTTGTCAAACTCAAGGCCCGGGGGCCAGATCCGGCCCAACACGTCATTTAATGTGGCCTGCGAAAGCCTGGGAATAATGTGGATACTTCATCTTTCTCACTAAATGTTTTCATTGTTTCCATTTTGACAGAAACAAATGTATGTAATACATGAAATTTCATATGTTTTAAACTTTGATATATATATATATCGAAATATTCAATTGTTATTGGTGTGAATCTTTGGGCACCTCGCCATTCGATTCCAATTCTTAGGGTGAAGATTTGATTCATAATCGATACTCAATTCAACACGATTTTTGATTCAAACTGATTTTTTGCAATGTATTATTTGGTATAATAATAACAACACCTAAACAAAACAGCTTACAGGTTGCAAAACCTCCTTTTGGTTGCTGCTGTATGACACATACATGCACCAGGTAAGCATAGAGATGGCCTAAAAATGTGTTTTTATTTTTTATTAATTCGTCAAAAATTTAAAAATAACATTTTTTAGCACTCATAACTATTACCGTATTTCCTTGAATTGGCGCCGGGAATATAGTATTCGCCTGCCTAGAATTACAGCCGGGTCAAACTCGTTTCGCAAAATAATTAGCGCATGCTTGGCACTTCCGCCGGGTCAAATATGAGTCATTAAATGACTCCCGCCTCCAGGTGGTAGAGGGCGCTAGTGATCCTTCTTGCGACTACCAGTACTGCAGGAGACAGGTACTGCAGAAGAAGACAACAAGCAGCAAGCATGCAGCAATTGTTTGCTTGCACTTTTAACATGGAGGATTACATATCTAAAATAAAACCGTTTTCTAAACTGGACTTTCAATCGAAGCAGGAGGTAATAATTAAAGGAATGTCTCCAGAGACTTTTAAAATTGAAGAAAGATGAGAAAGACTGCCTTTGATCAGAAGCAGCTGCACATGGACCCATCTACAAGTAAAGGTAAGATCATAATAACGTTTTTTTTATTAAATGTGTTTTTAATGATAAGGTATGCGCCGGAGTGAGAAGAGGTTTTAAAATAATTAGAGCATGCTTGCTCATTCCGCATGGTTTTGGTAACCGCAGGAGTGAGAAGAGGTTTTAAATTAATTAGCGCCCCTGCGGCTATTCAAGGAAATACGGTATATACCGTATGATAGTTTGTAAAAATAACAATAAATATTAAATATCTGCTTGTCACCTTGACTTACGATTTCAAAGCAAGTTATCCATCAATTTGTATGTAAAAAAAAATCTAATAACCAAATGCATAGGCAATAACATATTATGAGGCAATTATACTTTTATATTCTTACATTCACTGTTACAAGCGGCCCTCTGAGGGCAGCCATGACTGCGATGTGGCCTTCAATGAAAGCAAGTTCGACACCCCTGGTGTAGTGTAATAGTGTCCCTTGGGTAATTTACATTAAGCAAGTATTTTTGTGTGTTTGCAGGAAGAATTTGGTTTCCCTGTGGAGTGTCTGTCTCTGACAGTGGAGGAGGTGATGCACATCAGACAGGTGCTGGTAAAGGCAGAGCTGGAGAAATTTCAGCAGTATAAAGAAATCTACACGGCAATGAAAAAGGGAAAGGTAAGGTTTTTTTTTAAAATGAGAAATGTTACTTTCATCACTGTAAACACACTTCAATCAACCAACAACAACATTGGATTGCACCATTCACTCGATTTTTTCATTCATAGTTTGCAGTGGAACCCACTTAAGTCTGTCCCGTTAATGTCGACAACCCGTCTTATGTCGACCTACCTATCAAAATACATGGCCGACCACTTTTGTCAACATATAGTTTGAGACCCAAAGTGTCATTTCTGTTTATGTCGACAAACTTCTTCATTATCACTAACCAACAACAACATAACTATTATTTTGTTACGCACCATTAAAATATGCACAAAGAGACTTCCTGCTCAGTGAAAGTAAGCTTAAAAATAAAACTATGGCATTATGAACATGGATTCTACCACAGCAACTAACAAAATATATACCTATTTAAATGTATCCGATCGTTAGCCACCCAAAAACTTCAAGCAGCTTTGTTGGATAAAAGTATAAAACACTATTAGTAGGAAAACTGAAGAATCAAAATAAAAAATATGCACAAATGGAGGAAAACACTGTCAACAAATTGCCAAAGTTTCAAAAATGTTGTTATATTATGGCCAATTCTCCTTTTTTCTTTGGAGAATTGCAAGCAACGTATATTTCTGGGTTTCGGTTTGGGTTATGTCAACATCACTCAGCCACTCCGAGGGTCATTGACATAAACGAACTGCAACATATTATGTTATATTGAACAATTTTTGCGTAATTCTAATGTTGGTATATTCTCATTGCAGCTTTGCTTCTGTTGTCGAACCAAAAGGTTTTCCCTTTTCACCTGGTCTTACGTCTGCCAGTTTTGCAAAAAGTAAAGCACCATCCACACTCCCACTACAAAAAACTATAAAAAAAACATTGTATAATATTCATTGCTTCTTTTCTTTTCACAGGCCTGTGTGTTCACAGTGTTGCAAAAAGGTAAGCCAGCCCTTTGAGACACTTGTGATTTAGGGCTATATAAATAAACATTCATTGATTGATTGATAATGTATAACAAAATGGAAAAACAAATCATTAAAAATTATATTTTGTGACACCAAATTTCAAATGACAGAATTTAAACATTTCCAGATGCTTTGCGTTGTTAAAAGCATTTAGTTTGAACTTGTGTTTGAAACATAACCTCTGTGGAAGTTGTAATCATTTACAATAGGAACAAGTTTTAAGACCTTTCATATGTTGACAGATGAGACTGCCATCCAAACCTTATTCCAGCCTGCCCATCTACTCCATCGGCTCTACTAACACTCTTCCCAGGGAGAGGATAAGTGCCATGACTTCTGCAGGACAGGGGCTCTCTGTGGCTGGAGGTCCGCTGACTTCAGATGTGGCTGAAGCAGCGGCCGCTCCGACTTCCAAAGCAGAAGCTAAAGGAGCAGGAAAGGCTTTTGGAGCAGCGGCAGTCAAATCGGAGAAGTCCTCCAGTGGCCATCGACGGCCAAGCATCCACAAGACCATGTCCAAGTAAGACGTTTATCCTGATCCCTGCTTTGGTTTAAATTGATATGGTGGTCTGTGAGGAAAAGTAATTTAAAACAAAAGATTGGGGACTGATTTTGTCCCTTGAATGGCCCCTCTAATGCTGAAAACATTGGCTCCTATTACTATAGCTCTGAACATAAAAACGATTAAAAGAAAAGTAAAACTTCCCCCAAAAATAGACACAGTTGTGATTTTAAGCTTGTTTTCAGATCACTTTCAGCACATTTTAGAACATCCACTCTTAGCTCCAAATGTGGCCTACATCAGCCTGCTGATGTCAGATACAGACCACTGGAGGCCATTTCATATTGCGTTGTTTGTGTTTTGCTAGCATCTTCATCCCGAATCATGGCATTTTTCCGCAGGATTGGAAGGAATTAACAAATGTGTGCCAGATACGTAGTCGCAGGTTGTGGCAATACAACTAAAGGGGGAGTCATTCTGTATATAATTACAAATGATGGGAATATGAAGAAATGATGGACCTCAGATTCATAAATAAAAGTGGAATACTCACAGACTACCGATATGGATACAGAGCTAACATTTCAACATCGATGCCATTAATCGAAATAACAGAGGAAATTATCAACACAATAGATGGTAAACAGTGTGCAGCGAAAGTGTGTATGGATCTAAAGAAAGCATTTGACATAACTAATCATAATATCTTAACCACAAAATTAGAACTATATGGCATCAGAGGGTTGGTCTTAAACAGGATAAGAAGCTACTTAACCAACAAGAAGCAATACGTGAAGCTAAGTGAAAATATACCAACAGAGTTAGCGATACCTTGCAGTGTACCACAGGGATCAATACTGGGACCAAAATGGTTCCCTCTTTATATAAACGACATTTGTAAAGTTATAAAGGACTTAAATTTAGTGCAGACGACACGACTGCTTTTTATTCAGGAGAAAACACACAGAAGCTAATACAAATAATAACAGAAGAAATGAACAAATTAAAGAGATGGTTTGACAAAAACTGACTATCTTTGAATCTCAGTAAAACAAAAATAATGCTATTCGGTAACAGTAGAAGAGAAAGTCAAACACAAGTACAAATAGCTACTTGGAAAATGTAGTAAGCTAAGCTACAAGTTACTCTTAATTAAAAGTAGCTAAGCTACAGGGGAAGCTATCCCCGGAGAATTGTAGCAAGCTACACTACAAGCTACACGGCAAAAGTAGCTTGCTCCATCAAAGCTACATTTAACGGCATTTCTATCTCACTGAAACTAACTGAGAGTGTAATGACCCAATAAGGGTCCATTACTATTAACTATCTGCCAAATAGCTGGGGATACCCTACAACTACCTCTAGGGGTCCCCGTACCCCACTGTATGTATTTATTGAGTTTACCTTTTCTTTCGGGACGGCGTGGCGGAGTTGGTAGAGTGGCCGTGCCAGCAATCGGAGGGTTGCTGGTTACTGGGGTTCAATCCCTACCTTCTACCATCCTAGTTGTGTCCTTGGGCAAGACACTTCACCCTTGCTCCTGATGGGTGTTGGTTAGCGCCTTGCATGGCAGCTCCCGCCATCAGTGTGTGAATGTGTGTGTGAATGGGTGAATGTGGAAATACTGTCAAAGCGCTTTGAGTACCTTGAAGGTAGAAAAGCGCTATACAAGTATAACCCATTTATCATTTATTTATCATTTGGCCCACCCCTATAATGCTATTCATTTTCTCTACCTACAGTAAAAAATAGCATATCTTGACAAAAAAAAAAAAAGACTTGTGCGTTGTTTGGGAACAGTTGGTAATGGTTATGTGCAGTAAAACATTTTTAATGAACTCAACTCACCTTAATGTGTTGCTAAAATTGTGTTGGAAGTCTTTGATGAAGAGAGCAGTTAGGATTTTGGTTTACGGAGTAAACAACTAACTACCGTAATTTCCGGACTATAAGCCGCACCTGACTATAAGCCGCACCAGCTAAAATTAGGGGAAAATACAGATTGCTCCATATATAAGCCGCACCCGACTATAAGCCGCACCCGACTATAAGCCGCAGGGTTTTGATGTGTAATTACCGTAGTATATAGGGGTTCCTGCTACCACGGAGGGGATTGTCGGGACAGAGATGACTGTTTGGGAACGCAAAGCGTCCCATTTATTAACAATAAATCTTTCAATCATTCAATCAAACTTTCACATCTTTGACATGGCGAACAGCATTCGTGCAGAGTACAAATAATACAACGGTGCAAAGTAATACAAAGCGCTCGCCTGTACGTTATCAAAATAACCAGCCTACCGGTATATGAAAAGTCAGTCTTTAATCATTGTGTCATCGTCTTCCTCCTGCGTACTAAAACCACCGAAATCCTCTTCGTCGGTGTCGGAGAAGAACAGGCCGTAAATAAGCCGCGCCCTTGTATAAGCCGCAGGGACCAGAACGAGGGGAAAAAGTAGCGGCTTATAGTCCGGAAATTACGGTAGTGTTCTGTTTTGCGTCCTCATCTACTCATCTATTTTCCAATAGATGCTTGAGGAAATGCTGAAAGTGCATGAGGAAACAGAGGCTCTGGTGTCTTAGGTAGAGGAGAGGCAAGAAAAGGGTAGTGCAGAAATGGCGATTGTTTTTTTTTGTTTTTTTTACTCATATTGTTAACCATATCAATTTTGAGGTAATCATGTACCAGGGTGACAAAAACATCCTATGAAGTGATGCAAATAATAGTTTTACATGCCTTTATCCACACTGTCTATGCAGGGAAATGGGCTCCAGTTTTGTAGATTACGTCACTCCAAGAGGGGGCGGCATATCGAGTCTGGCGATGGAAATGGGGCGTTCCATGTACAGTTAGTTATCTACCGGCTACTCAACAACTGATTGATATTATCGTAAATGACTGCCGTGCAGATTTACTTTTCAGGAGTAAAAAATACATTAAGATAACTGTTAGGGAAATTTTGGTTATCTGGACACCATGGCTCCTTTAACTGACAAATTCAATCCTGAAATAATACAGTAACAATTATGATGGCATACTCACACGAGGCCTTTTAATTTTTTATTATTGCATTCATGGACTTTAATAACATAGGGTTTCTGTTTTGTATTCAGGCTGTCCAAGCACGGCTCCTTAAAGTCTCATGAAGCACTAGAGCTTCCACCAGAGCTGACCGAGGACTGGGCCACCATGGAGGTGTGTGTCGACTGCAAGAAATTCATCTGTGACATTATCGCCTCCAGCAAGCACAGCCTGTCTCTTGCCACTAAAAGAGCTCGTTTAAAACGCAAGACGCAATCCTTATACATGTCCTCGCCTAAAGGAAGGGAGGAGTACCGGCCCACTGAGCGAACAATCAGTGAGATCTAAACTCTAGACGTCTCTGTATGTACCACAGCCATAAATAATACAACTCTGGGGGGGATGAGGGCTTTGTTGATGTGTCCTCGCCATCATGTACAGCTCCTCAACTGAATTATTTTTTATCATTATGGATAACCCTTTAATGTCTACTCGAGAACTTGGAAAAAAGAGAGGAAACACAATGTTTGTCTGTACTTTCCTCTCAGAGTGATCCACCCCAGCTCACACTGAAACTAATAAGCACAAGACAGAAGAAAGACTGTCTGAGCTCTTTGAGCTGTCACAACGTGGGGCACACGAGGCCTGCGCAGTGGTCATGGGGTAAAGAGTGACAGTCAGATTTATCGAAACTATACAATATGTATCAGGTTTAATTTATCTTTGTATTTTTTTGTATGCACTCATCATTTTGGACAAATTATCAAATTGTCATTATTTAAAGTGGCTCATTTAATTCTTTCTTTTATTAACTAAAATCATTTTTTGTGCAGATGTAGTGCCATAAAGTGAAATACCCGTTGTCCACAAAGTGTCTTTACAATGTAAAAAATATACAGTAGTACCTCAACTTATTAATTGGTTCTGTGACGGAGCTCTTAACTAAAAACACTTGTATTTTAAAACAATTTCTCCCATTGAAATTAATTGAAAACAATGAATTAGTGTTTGGGCCCCTTAAAACAGCACCATTTTAACATATCACATGCCATTTCAAAAGAAAACAAATATTTTATATATAAGACATATTGTATAAAAACAATATAAGTAAGAAGTAAGGTAATAATAAAGCATTTACCCTGGACAGTGGACTTTATATCCTTCCAGCTGCTTTTCCTCAAACACACCATCAGCAGCTTTTCCATAGTTTCATAAATAAATGTCCGCAGTTTACTGTAGATAATATTTTAACATTGTTGGCTGTTGTATCAACTCATTGTGATTCAATATGGTACAGACTAGCAGTGATACGTTCGAATTGCTTCGCCAAGTTAGCGAGCTACATGCTCAATCAGGTTTTTGATTATTTATTTATTTTATTCATTGAATATCATCTGCTTCTTCTTCTTAGCACTGTCCTTCAATTCCAACAAACAAAGTTATGTCAAATTCTAGGTGTAAGCTAATGCTAGCATGTAAAGTCAAATGTTTTGAGGTACCACTGTATTACAAAAGCAATGGATGAGATATGTAAATCAGAATTATTTTCTATACTGCATGGTTATTAAAATGTTTAAAGACATTGGGTTTTTAAATCAAACATTTATTCATTCATGCATTCACTTCCCTGAACCTATTACTACTATGTTAAAAAATATTGTGTTTGGAAGAAAAGATATGGGACATCGCCCAAATAACCTTGCCAATATGTATCAAACCATGCAAAAGACTTCGATATTCTGTGATAATTTCCACAGACTTGTCTATTTGTTTACTTTTAAAATATATTTGTTAAATTGTAATGAGACTTTATGGACACCCTGTATTTTCTACTCCATTTGACCCGAGGGAAGGTCTGACATAATAATCCAACAAACTCTCCAAACCCTTTCCCTCCAAGGTTCTAAGTATTTAGGAATGAACAAGCAGACAAACAAAATTGCTAACATTCGTAAAAGTACCTCCTTGTGTGGTTTGTATGGTAAACAGTATCCACAAGTGTCTTGATTTGAACGTTGCATTGGTCGTGCCGTGACCTTTTTTAAATTTAGGTTGTGTCTAAAGCATTATAATAATAACAACATCTATAAATCTCTTGTACAAACCAATAATTGCATAGCTGGTGTACAAACATTTATGACACAAATGTGCCCATATTGATGTTGGAAGTCATGCTTTCTAATGTTTATTTATTTACTTGTTATATTAATTATATTTGATTTTAAATAGCTGCATTCTCTACATTTTTATAATTGGCTATTTTAACCGGCTGTTTCTTTTTGGCAGTAACATTGCAGTAATTATTCTACATCACATTTACTTTAGTCTTCACACCATTCA
The DNA here is from genome assembly GCF_033978785.1 of Entelurus aequoreus. Classification (NCBI taxonomy): domain Eukaryota; kingdom Metazoa; phylum Chordata; class Actinopteri; order Syngnathiformes; family Syngnathidae; genus Entelurus; species Entelurus aequoreus. Next base: position 61,074,845 of record NC_084741.1, on the reverse strand, counting down.
TTATTTATAAGTGCTGTTTAAAATGGCACATTGTACATTACATACAATGCCTACGACTGTATTACAGTTATTTTCCACAGACGTTTTGACAACACACACTCAGCTCAACAAATTTAATATATGCGGTTATTATGCCTTCCTTTGCGATCCAGAAACTGACTTCCTAAATGTTGGCTTCATTTTGTTTTGTTTTGCCTTACAAGTTTGAATATATTAGTGGTCACACTAGTATGTTAACATGTCATCTACAGTGAGTGTACAAGTTGTTTTTGCTGAATGATGTGTTTCAATTGTGTTGCCTTGATGGTGTTTGTAGGTTGGAGGAAGAATGGAGAAGTCCACAAGGAGAAACAGCGTCATGCATGAACAGTTTCACTTGTATCTTCAGTGTGTATTATCTTCAAACTCAAATTCCTTGGCCAGAATGCAACAAATGAACAAAAATAAATGCAATACCTCCACTTTGCTGTCTTTCTTCTATTTTTAAGGTAATTTTGGTAGAGATGATTTGCTCACAAACCCATGCTTATGTCTCCAAATAATGAGTATCTGGATATATTTGGACTTATTTGAGCAATACAATGCAGTGCAGTGGGTTCGTTTTGTCGCTCGCTGTTCTGATTGGTCAGATTTTGCACCACCTGACCGGCGTTACCATAGAAACGTATCAACCACCCGCTCTGGCTCGACTGAACGGAAAGTGCATTGTTTACTTTGCAACACTAAATTCTCAAGCGTTGCTTTGACTGGACTATGACGTCCTGTTATGGACGTAAGTTCATTTCTTTTACACGTCCATATTGTAATTCGCAGTGTAATAACACGACAGTATTATCAATAGAAATAGTAGCTCGACATTAACTCGGTCGAGGAGAACATGGCGGATGCGGCGTCATTCGTCGTGTTTATCTTTACGACGCGCCGACGTAACTGTTAGGAAAGTTTTCTTTGTTGTGTGTGTCTTGAATTTAAGAAAAAAAATAATTTTAATTATTCACAACAGTACAATGAATCTTTCAATTACAGTCTTATTCTGTATTTCCTGTGCTTGTCATTCATCTTCACTGATTGGCTGAGCGCGACACGTGATCAACTGCCTCATAGTAAGATGTGTTATGTCAGTTTAGTGACTTATTTACCTTACTAAAAATGCTAATTATGAACTAAATCATTATTTTCAGTAACATTATATCATATTATATATGTATTATTATGTTATAGGTAGAAAATGGATGGATGGATGGATGGATATTAAAAAGGAAAATACCTTACTATTTTTTAATTATTTACTGTCTTAATCCGGGGTGTCCAAAGTGCGGCCCGGAGGCCATTTGCGGCCCGCAGCTAATTGTTTACCGGCCCGCCACACATTCTGGAAATGCTATTGCAAAAATTTAAAAAAACATTTAAAAAAGTGGAATGAGGTGAAATCTAACTAGAAAAAGTTGCAATGTCGACACAAAGCTGCCATGCAGGCGTTTTTTTTTCTTTTGTCTATCTTTATTTTTCTTTTTTTTGCCATTGCTCAAAAAAAAAATAAAAAAATGTTATAATGAATTATTGACCTATTCAATGCTCCAATTATTTCAAATATTTCACTTAAAAATGTTTTATGTGGAAAATATTGCAGAAAATATTGTGTGGTTGCCATACAAAAACATCAACGTTGTCTTTGACCAAAGAGCATAAAACAAACAAAATAATAGTTCAAACGTAAAATCGACAGACATATCTGAAGTTGATCTTGTAACTTAAGTGTTGAAAGTTAAAAAAAATAATAATAAAAATGTATCACTTTATATGAGTGGATCCCAAATATATTTAATGGGATTTTATTTATCTTTTCACTGTGATTACTCAAAATTAATTATGAATTAAAATCAATGGTGTCCTGCATTATTGATCTTTTTAAGGCTCTAATTACTTCACATCAAACATTGCTTTCTGAATGTTTTGGGCAGTGGGGGAAATACTGCATATTTCAGTTTTATTATAAAAAAATAAAGTTGTCTTACAGAAAAGGCATAAAACCTTTTTTTTTTTTTTTTTACTTTATATCAACCTGAAGTTGATATACTGAAGAGATTTACTGCAAGCGTTAAATAAATAATAATAATAATAATTTGACTTATTTTTAACATTTTAATGACTTAGACCCTTTATGGCACTGGAAGCCCTAAAGGTAAAAAAAAAAATCCATATATTTTGTTATGGTTTGAAAATTAAAAATGTCAAAATGGCCCCCGCATGCTTTAATTTTTCCGTGTGCGGCCCTCAGTGGAAAAAGTTTGGACACCCCTGGTCTTAATGGTTTATAGTTCTGGTGTTTTCAGTGACACGGTTTTTAAGTGCACTCCAGTGTCCAGATTCAGTATTGCATGCAGCCTGATTTATTTTCACTCAATTATATAAACCTGTCCACAGATGTATTTGTCCCAGATTCAGAGTTTCAGACTGGCAGCTGTACTGGAGGAGTGCTCAGACCAGTTGGACATACTGGAACATGCTCTGACGATCCAGATCCACAGGGAGTGCAGCACTGAAGAGCGACAGGTGACGGCTTAACAGTCCACGGCATGCAGTATAGTAAGGTGATGATGAGGTGAAGTGTGATCATATTGTAAATACAATTACCATTTTCTGCCTTTAGGCCAAAGTAAAAAAGGTGAAACGAGACTGGTAAGTACTTTTTTTTAATAAATAATAAAAAAGTTATATTATACAGATTGAGCGGGCAGCACGGGGGACAGGGGTTAGTGCATGTGCCTCACAATACGAAGGTCCTGAATAGTCCTGAGTTCAATCCCGCGCTCGGGATCTTTCTGTGTGGAGTTTGCATGTTCTCCCCGTGGCTGTGTGGGTTCCCTCCAGATACTCCGGCTTCCTCCCACCTCCAAAGACATGCACCTGGGGATAGGTTGATTGGCAACACTAAATTGGCCCTAGTTTGTGAATGTGAGTGTGAATGTTGTCTATCTGTGTTGGCCCTGTGATGAGGTGGCGACTTGTCCTGGGTGTACCCCGCCTACCGCCCGAATGCAGCTGAGATAGGCTCCAGCACCCCCCGCGACCCCAAAAGGGACAAGCGGTAGAAAATGGATGGATGGATGGATATACCGACTGTAAGGGTAACACTTTACTGTATGAATTATGTTGCACACCACACACAAGCAAGCACGTAAGGAGCAATGGTCCCTACAGACCAAGTAGATCTGAATTAAGTTCCATCTCAAGTCTTCTTGTGAACCTAACTGTCTTTGTTTTGTTGGTGTAGTCACTATATCTCACAGCAGGTGTCCAAATTACAAGGTGAGCTGGAAGAGAAGCAGAGCTTCAGCTGTCTGCTACAGGTAGTGCACGGACAGGACCAGGAAAAGAATGCAGAAAGCAGCAAAAGGTTCTTCAACAGATTGAAACAAACTCTGCACACTAGACAATTAATTACATTTATCAGAATCCTTACCAAAATACAACACAATGGTAGGAATTGAATAGTGTTGATTTTAACTTACATTTTCTGTATTGTTTGATATTTAAACATTTTTTTGTAATGAAAATCGGCATTGCCATCTATGACATGAATGCACTATTATTGCAAATAATACAAAAGAAAAAAATGTCAAACTATCATGTAAATGACGCCACGACAGATGTCAGCATATCCAATTAGACTTTAATGCACTTTGCAGTAACACCGCCCCAAGTGTGCTATTTTTATTACCAGTGGCCGCAAGACATCCGCAACACAATCAAAACTATTTTCATTTTTCAATATCAAATCTTGTCCAAAGACTTATGTAAACTCTGGGTGGAAATAATTATGAACATCCATTCATGTTCTACCGCGTGTTCAGTGTCACTAGCCTATCCCTGCTGATTGAGGTGAGAGGCTGCCAGTCAATCACAGGCCATGGTGTTTCGAGCTGTGGGATGCCACATGCATGTGACAGCCAGGGTGCCATTTAAGCTAGAACCACCACTCATCACAGAACACAAATAGGCAAACACCAATTCACACATGTGGACAAGTTGTAGGATATATGTTGTGTAAGTAATGTGAGTGTCTTGCTCCCAGAGAAGCAAAGAAGGAGATGGAGAAGAGGAGACGGACGTTACCAAAGCAACAAGCGGAGCTCCAACAGAAAGCAAATCAACTGAAGGTGAGAGGGCATATCTAAACATCCCTTTATCCATTTCCAGAATTGATGAAGACAAAGTATGTATTTTAAACCTCAAACTTATTCCCTGTCGGTCAGGAACTGCAAACACTGTATGAGGATGTCAAAGACCGGCTGCATCGGCTGAACGAGTCAAACGCTGAAAGGAAGAGTCTTGAGGAGAGAAACATTGAGCAGCAGCTCCAGAAAACTCAAAATGAGATGAGGGAAGCTGAGAAGCGACTTGAAGACCAAGTACAGGTGAGAGCAACAATTCATCTGTAATATGTCTTAGATTATTCCCACAAGTGCGGCCTGACCCTTTATGTACATATAGTATATATAGTAACATGATATTTACATTTAACTTTACATTAGTGTTACCATATTTGAGTTATTGTTAAGAAATATAGGGAAATAACTACAAAAGTATGCTTCAGTCACTAACCGTGTTACAAAAAAGACAAGTTCAAATAATAAATGATGTTGGATACGGAGAAAAATATTGAAATTCCACCATATGGTGAATTTGCAAACTGCTAAAATTTTGCACAAAGCAAACTTTTACCTGTTACCGATGAACATACAACAATTTTTCTCAACAAAAGAGGAAATCATAACCTCAGAGAAAAATGTAACTTAAAGCATCTGTTTGCACGTACAACACTTAAAACATTTAGTATATCAGTATGTGTAATTATGTTATGGAATGAATTAAGTAAATAAATCAAACAATGTAATCCAGTTTAAGAAACTATTCAAACTCAAAGTGTTTACAAAGTACCAAGAAGAAGAAGAAGACAAACCATGATAAACATTTTGAACTTACTGATAAAATAAGTGTTGTAAGTATTTCATGTCATTATATGAAATACTTGAAATGTTTTATTTTATTTTACTATTTATGGAAGGGGTATAAGATTGAATAAGATCTGCTTCTTCCTACGCCTTTTGGAACATGTTGAAAAGAGAAACTGGAAATTGTGCCGTATCATGTTGTAATTTTATGCATGTTCGAAATAAACTCAAAACATAACCATAATTAACACTCTGTCTTTTAGGTGCTGAATGATCAGTTGAAGCTGCAGGAGAGAGTTCATGAAGAGTCAATAAAGTTCCTGAAGAAACAACATCAGGTCAGGATTGGTCTTAGAAAAAGCCTTGAGCTATTATTACATTCGTATTAGTATTAGGGACACAAATAAAAATAACATTGAAAAATAATGAGAAAAAATAAAGACAAAGTTATGTTTGAGTAACTTGACAAGAACCTCAGCAGTTCTCACATGTTACTAAACAATACATATACTGTTGTTGCTCGGCTTACGAGTTTAATTGGTTCTGTGATGGAACTCGTAACCCAAATTAATTGCATCGCAAATCACTGTTACCCATTGAAATTAATATAAATGGCATTATTATGTTATAGGCTCCAAAAACAAAATTTTAACATGTGTTTTAAAAAGAGAAATGAACATCTTGATAACAAATCACTTTGTATGTCTATGGAATGTTGTCATTCGACCAAGTCATTGTATTTTCAGCGCACTCAATCGATTGCAACTGGGCTGTTGAGTTTGTCTTTAAAGACACTTATTCCAGCAGGCTTCATCAGTTCATGCTCATGCTCTTAGATTGGTCATATCAAGTCTAAATGATGGTGCCAAAGCTCCAACATATATATACTCTTAAGAGCCTGATCTTCTAAGATCCAAATGCCAAGCGCTAAATAGTGTGCGCCAACTATAACATTGCATGTACTCTTAGTGTGATCTTCAAAGACTGTATGTAGCAAGTGCAAAAGTGGTGCAAACAGACCTACTTAGATGAGGATTTTGTGTGTAGTAAGCGGCTTCATCATGGAAAACTGTTAGTTTTTGCAATGATGCTGAACATACAAACAAGCACACATCTATAATCTGTGCCACTTTTTTGGGCAATAGAGAATTGCAATCTATACAACTATACAACAAAAACTACTTTTAGCACACTGACAGTGCGCTCTGCAGGGAGGCGTGCAGCGTTGCAGCGTATTCATGCATCTTGAATGATCCCAACGCAAGAAAATGCATATTGCAAGACGTTTTTTCTGAATTATGTTTATAATATCCATCCATCCATCCATTTTCTATCGCTTATTCCCTTCGGGGTCGCGGGGGGTGCTGGAGCCTATCTCAGCTACAATCGGGCGAAAGGCGGGGTACACCCTGGACAAGTCGCCACCTCATCGCAGGGCCAAATGTTTATAATATATTTTCCTAAATAAAAATAAAAATTAACACCAACAAAAAGAAAACACCAGCAGACATCAAAATTCATCAATTGAATGTGTTTTAATCAGCCCCTTAAAGGGACCTGATTTTGCAACAAAAAAAACACTTTTGTAACCTGATGGTACCTGCTGTTGGGTATTTGGGATCCCAATAAGTCCAGAAAATGTGAAATCAAACATCAGAGGCATTGCAACGATATTCCTTCATTCTTCCACCATATGAGCCGTTTAGAATTTGTTCTGTCCTGTGACGTTTTCTGCCCTATCTTGTCAGCGTATATTTGGTAAAGTTTTACCCAGAGAGCTTAGCGCGAGTAGTCGATAAGCTCTTTTTTTCTCTATCCTCTTGTTGCGGGGCAGACTGGCTCATACATGCACATGCATCCTCTGCTGTTGCCATTTCTAATAAAACGTAGTGTACAGTCCTAACTTATATCTGTCAATAGACTCGTTATGGAAGCGCTAAAAACAAAAAAAAAATGACCGCCCACAAAATGAAGCATTCTAAAGAGACGGTCAGAAAGCATCTTAAAAACGGTCGGTTCAACATAATCCATGCAAAATGTTGACCAAATAACCACCATTACATGTTATGTAGACCATAAGGAAATGTATTAAATGTGGGAAACAAATCATATTATGACCCCTTTAAGTCTTCCACAGCTATAAAATTATAAAATGATGTGATGATATGTCTAATATGTTTCATTTGTGACGATGTTTACAGTGACACACACGTAGGATGAATTATTGTCTGTCTATTTGTCTTTGCAGCGCGATCACCTGTGCCAGGTTGCATGCAGATTTCAGACATGCTAAATAAAGATGCAAAGTAGCGCCCGCAGAACAGTTTCAGCCCTGATAAATCACATTCCATGTGCTAAATAATTATGTTTGCATCTTCTCTTCCCAGTATTGTTGACATTCTGATGATCAGCATATATATTCTGCATATTCAGGAAGACAGACATGCTAAATGGATTGCACCTTCTATTTTCTCACTTAAGAGATTCAATCATAGCAGAGCAGCATTGCGTGTACTATCAAGTTTGCACTTGTTTTAATACACAAAAACCTTTAGTAGATTAGGACCAAAGAAACTCTGGCACCAGCATTTAGACTAAATTTGAGCTTGAACTATCAATTAGCCGAGAGACACCTTGTATCCCAAAAAACACAGAGTTGGGGGACTCGTAAGCTGAGATGTACAGCGAAACTCTGTTTTTCGGGGAGTAGGTGAGGCCCTAACCATATTACAATATACTATTTTAAAAGAAACAGACTTATACAAATCAATTTTGGCATAGCGTCTTCATATATAAATGATTCCAGATATATAAATGATTCCAGATACCAGTAAATATATACTGCTTTCCAAACTGTGCACTGATTATAGTATACCCAAGTTTCATTTCTAAAGAATTGTTTTTGAAACCACATTGAGAAATTTTGCTGAAATGTGAGATTTTGGTCCCTTCCTCTTTACAGACTCTTCAAATCTTGCCAGTTTTGAGGCTGTCGCTTGGCAACTCTAAATTTGTATCTCCCTCTACTAAGGGATCTAGAATTCCCTAGATTGTCTACTTAGTCTCCGAACTAACTTAAAAACAATCCTTTTTGCCTTTAACATGTACAAACGTGTAGTTGTACTAAACAGAGCAGATTGAAAAAAAGTTTTGCTTTGCTTCAGCTCCAGTCCTATGTGTGCTTGTGGTTAAACAAATATTTATATTAGCATAAGAAGTTTTTTTTTTAGTATTGCAAATAAAACAAAAAATATATCCTTCTACTCTCACAGGATATTTTCACATCCTATTCAAGGGGTACTTTATGCAATGATAGATTAACAAATGTTCTAGTTTTCACTATTCTCAGTATTCACACTCATTTAGGAAATTACACTTTCTCTCGTTTACTATGCCCATTGTTTTACCTTGTAACCCAAGCTCATCATGTTCCTCTTTGTTGAGCAGGAGTTGCAAGATCAGCTGCGACAGTGGCAGGAGTGCACAGAGCAGAACATGCAGGAGAAGGAGCAGCATCTCACCAGCACGCGCTACAGAAGAGCAACCAACTTGGAGAAACTGACCGCTATGCAGAAGAAGGTAAATGCTTAAACAGGGCAGAAGGTCAGCATGAACCGGGATTCACAAGTTGTACATGTGTATTTAGTACAGCGAGATGGAAGAGGTGGTGAAAGAAGAATGGGAGGAGCAGGAGAGACTTCGCCAGCTGGAGCTTAGGAAAAAAGCTTCAATCAAGGTAACAACATTTATTTGGAGCCATTAACCTCTGATAGTTGGTGGGTTGATGGAATACGCTCCATTTCCACCAAGCACTACAGTAAAGTTTGGTACGCACATTTGAGGATTCCATGGCAACTGAATACCATGCTTAGCAACCATGTAGTAAATAATTTGGTCTACAAAAACATCACTTCTGCTCCACAGTGGGAATGCAATGGGGAGAACACAAAAAAATCACTGTTAATAAATACTGCAGATTAGTAGAAATAAACGCGTAGGGACTAAATCATTAGTAGAAATAAACGCGTAGGGACTAAATCTTTATTTCAGAGGTGGTGGTGGTGCGTGTGTGTGTGTAATTTTGAAAACTACTTAAACTGTGTCATTAATAAATTGTAATTGGAATTAAATACATAAATGTGTTATTAAATGTGTCATTCATGTATTTAATGTAAAAGTACATTTAATTATGTAATAATTTAAAATGAATGATTTCATTATTATTAATAATTGATTTGATTATTTTTAATGATTTATTGATCTAATTATTTCAATTTTTTCTCATTGACTTCATTATGTTATTGATTCGATCATCTAATTATTTATTTCAATATTTTATCAATGAACCGGTATAAAATGGATAGATGGATGGATTTCAATATAATTTAATGAATTGCTGATTTCATTATTTCATTATTTTAGGGTGAATTGATTATTTCATGATTTATTTGTTTATTTAATGAACCTGTGTGTCAGCGTATCATGAATTGATTGTATCCGTCTCACCCATCAAAGTCAGTGGGCGGGTCTCGTTCAAATCTAGTCCAATGATAATGTTGGACTAGATTTGAACTATGGAACTTTGAGAATCTTTCAAAATATGACGTCAAATGAGAATATATGTGTACTTTTTAGACCTTGCGGAGTATGTGAAAGCAAGTTAAATTAGAGCTATTTATTGAAGTTGTCTTGAGTTATTTCCACACTTTCAGACCAATACATAAACTAATACTCCTCTGCTTCTCTGGTCGAAGGGTTCCACAATCAGGTTTCAGGGTTCGCCTGCTGACATTGACAGATAAGATTAATTCATGAAGCGCTGACACACAAGTTCTTGAAATGATTAAATAAAATCATAAAATAATTAGATAACTATTTAAGTCATGAAATAGTTTATTTAATCATGAAATAATACAAATATATAATTAAATCATGAAATAAATCATGAAATAAGGAAATCAATATTAACTAAATCATGAAATAATGAATTAAATAAATATCAGAATAATTATTACATGATTAAAAAATCAAATTGACTTTAACATTACAAAATTAATAGCACATTTAGTAGCACATTTATGTATTTTATTCCAAATATACCTAATAACACATCAACATAATAATTTAAATATTCATTAATGGTGTCCCATTGGACCCTCCACTGCACCTAATTACCAAACACAGGAATGCATGTGCACAGACTCAGACTTAAATATTCATGTAAAGGAAACCTCTGATATTAATATCTGTCTAACTCAAGTGACCCAAGCAGAACATGTTAACAATTTACAGTGGCAGATAACGCAGACTTTTGGTCACGCCAGCAGATGGAGTGACAGCTGGGACGGCCAATCACACGTTAGCATTAAATGGCATAGCCAACTGATGAGCTTGTGGGCGGTCTAAAGGGGAAACCGTTCAGCTTGACTGGCCGTTTTTAGCCTGGTCCTAGTGCTTTGTTTAATTGGATAACTTTACCATTCTGTACTGTACTGTAGAAGACCTGGTGGAAATGTAAAACTTCATTGTAGTGTCGACCCTTACAGGTACAGGCTTGGTGGAGAGGTTGCATGGTCCGCAAAGGCTTCGGCATTTATAGGAAAGTGGAAGACAAGAAAGGCAAAAAGAAGAAGAAGAAGGAAGGAAAGAAGAAGAAGAAGAAATAAGTTCCATACTTGTTCTTGTTTACGGTAATACTTTTCATATTGTGAAATAAAATAATGGTTCCTCAATCACATCTAAATTGTTTTATTTCAAAAATATTTTAGTGGCGCATAACAAAATTCCCCTTGTAGAAATCTAATGTAACTGGTAGTAAAGCAACCAATTTAGTTTTTAATTGTGAGGTCATTTTGTGTGTTTTTGTGTTGATTGTTTCCTTGAACGCCCACATGCAGGGGGGTATATAAGGCTTGTGCAGAATTCCGAATTTGGAACTTAATTTTAAATAATTTGAAGAATGGGAATATGAACACAGTTCCTTGTTTATCGCTGTTAATTGGTTCCAGACATGGCTGCGATAAATGCATCTCCGCAATATATATATGTATATAGTTTTTACCTCTGTTTGAAACCAATCAAACTCCATATACATTTGTGTCTTTTACAACATTAACAATTTTATTTTTACCATTGATATTTCCATGTGTACAATTTTATGCATACATATATATGTATTCATTCAAATCAAACTTTATATACAGTATATAGCACTTTTCATACACAGGCACACAGTTCTGTACAAAACAAAACACACAAAAGACAATAATAAAAGAAGAGAAGAAACCATACACACACACATTCACACACACAAACACACACGCACGCATGCGTGTGCTCACACACACACACACACACACACAAACACACACACACACACACACACACACACACACACAGACACACAGCACTATTGACAATAAAGCAAAAACAAAACATGGCATGGCACAAAGGATTTTAGGAAAAAGGCCACCTTTGAGGTGTCCACACTGGAGAATAAAAAAAAAATAGCGCCATTTAAAAACATATATAGTATAAAACATGTGATAAAATATATGTAAACATTTTAATATAAATAATCCATCCATCCATTTTGTACCGCTTGTCCCTTTCGGGGTCGCGGGGGTGCTGGAGTGTATCCCAGATGCACTCGGGCAGAAGGCGGGGTACACCCTGGACAAGTCACCACCTCATCACAGGGCCAACACAGAGACAGACAACATTCACACTCACATTCACACACTAGGGCCAATTTAGTGTTGCCTATCAACTTATCCCATATTATATTAATAAGTTTCTAAAAACATAACATTGAGAAAATAATAATAGAAATAATAATGATTAAGATAGAAAAAAACCAGATGATTAGTAAAAAGCCTGATTAAAACGTTGTGTGTTTAGACGTTTTTCTTTTTAATTCAACGCTCTCTGCAGTTCTGAGACTCTCTAGCAGGCTATTCCGTAGGTGGGGGCCATAGTGGTTGAATGCCGCCTCACTGTATATATATTATTATATATATTATTAAGCATTTTCAAGCATAAATGGCTAAAAAAAACTAAAACAATATCAATACTACAGTAGTATTGGCCACGCAAGACCAAACCAATCAGAGCGCACCAATTATATAGTCAAGATTACTGTTGTTTATCCGTTATACAGTGCTCAATACCGGGGTAGAGCGGACTATACGTTAGGTCAGGAAAAAACACAGAGGCTATTTCATCCCTACAAGCCTTCCCCTGCTCTTCAGGGCATTTTCCCCTGAAATCCCCTGAAGAGCATGGAAACCTGCGAAACAGGCTTGGAGGGATGAAATAGCCTCTGTGTTTTTTCCTGACCTAACATATATACAGTATATATCCATCCATTTCTACCGCTTGTCCCTTTCGGGGTCGCGGGGGACGCTGGAGCCTATCTCAGCTGCATTCGGGCGGTAGGCAGGGTACACCCTGGACAAGTCGCCACCTCATCACAGAGCCAACACAGATAGACAGCATTCACACTCACATTCACACACTAGGGCCAATTTAGTGTTGCCAATCAACCTATCCCCATGTGCATGTTATGTGGCCAATACCACTGTAGTATTTTTATTTTTTAATTTATTTTGCCATTTTTATGCTTGAAAATGCTAGAATGTGCTTTAAAAACTTTTTTTAAATAATCCACAAAAATCTGCAATGCGGTGAGGGAAGAATGTATTTGAATTGAAATGTATTGCAATTCTACTACCTGTTTCAACCTCAATCCTCAATAATGAAATGTAATTAGAATGTGGGAAACACTGTCAATTCAATTAGGAATCTCACACGATGATCAAAACATTTAAGACAAGATTGATTGATTCATTGATTGGAACTTTTATTAGTAGATTGCACAGTACAGTACATATTCCGAACAATTGACCACTAAATGGTAACACCCGAATAAGTTTTTCAACTTGTTTATGTCGGGGTCCACGTTAATCAATTTATGGTAAACAATGTCAGTATCAGACTCGCTATAGGCAACTGAGGCCGCAGCCCTGCCTTTACTTGGCATCAGATCGATCCAAAAACATTGCAGTATCGCCCACTCCGACGTGGAATGGAAGAAATTATACTGCGTTCAAACTAACACGCACATACTTACTTTTACTAAAAAAAATAATAATCAAAAGTCAAATAATATCGAATTTAAAGGTTCGTGGATTGAGTATGATGACGAGTTTAAATATTATGTTCGACTTGATATGGGGGCATTCAGACCAACTGTGTGTTTTCCGACTGTCCTTAAACGCAGCATACACACTTGTATTACCAGCAGGAGGAGTCGCGAACAGCAGCTTCCTTTATGTGGAAGCAGAAGTACACGCACACACACACAGAGACCTTCACACACCCACACACCCACCCACGCACACACATTCTAGAAGTGGAAGAGTTCGGAGTTGGCAGGGGCGGTTGTTGAAACAACATGTAAGAACACATGTGTCAGTGTGGCTCAGGACCTTCGCAGTTTCTTCACCGAGTTGTCCACAGGCAAGGTAAGCGTCATCACTGTACACGGAAGCTGTTCAGAACTGCGTCAGTTATTCAATATGCTTCTAAATATGCCGCCTGGGTACAATCCTTTCACTACTGTGAAAAGATATCTGAGTGCAATGGCAGTTTTGACAGAGGTAGTATCTTTAAATGTTATTTGGATACTCTGAGACACACTTGACTTGATTGATTGATTGATTGAAACTTGTATTAGTAGATTGCACAGTGCAGTACATATTCCGTACAATTGACCACTAAATGGTAACACCCGAATAAGTTTTTCAACTTGTTTAAGTCGGGGTCCACTTAAATTGATTCATGGTACAGATATATACTATCAGCATAATACAGTCATCACACAAGTTAATCATCAGAGCATACTTGCCAACCTTGAGACCTCCAATATCGGGAGGTCGGGGGTGGGGGGCGTGGTTGGCGGGGGCGTGGTTAAGAGGAGAGTATATTTACAGCTAGAATTCACCAACTCAAGTATTTCATATACATATAAATACTTGACTTTCAGTGACTTCTAGCTATATATATATATATAAATAAAAAATACTTGAATTTTAGTGTTCATTTATTTACACATATACACACACACACACACACAACACTCATCTACTCATTGTTGTACTTGAAAGTACAATGCTTTGTTAAGGGTTGAATTGTCCATCCTCTTTCTATTCTCTGTCACTATTTTTCTAACCATGCTGAACACCCTCTCTGATGATGCATTGCTGTGTGGCACGCACAAAAGTGCTTTCATCAAATGCACGAGAGTGTGGAATCTTCCATCTCTCCCTAGCATGGCCCAAAACCGGTCAATCCTTGCTTCCTGGGGAAGATCTTCCCTTGCAAGCAATTGGTACTCCAGTACTTGTACCCGGAGGCTGGTCAGGTCCAATCGCAGCTGCGGAAGACTTTTTTTTTGGGGGGGGGGCGTGGCCTCCAGCTCCGGCTGAATACCGGGAGTTTGTCGGGAGAAAATCTCTGTCGGGAGGTTGTCGGGAGAGGCGCTGAATATCGGGATTCTCCCGCTAAAAACGGGAGGGTTGGCAAGTATGCTTGAGACCTCCAATATCGGGAGGTGGTGGGTTGGGGGGCGTGGTTGGGGCGTGGCTAAGGGCATGGTTAAGAGGAGAGTATATTTACAGCTAGAATTCACCAAATCATGTATTTCATATATATATATATATATATATATATATATATATATATATATATATATATATATATATATATTTATTTTTAATTTTTATTATACATATAAATAAAAGACATACTTAAATTTCAGTGTTCTGCAGGCTATCCAGTAGGTGGCGGTATTGTCCTGTTGAAGAGTGTCACAACAGCTGTTTACGGCAGACGAACTGCTTTACGGTAGACTAAACGTGACTGCTGTTGTTGTGTGTTGTTACCGCGCTAGGAGGACGTTAATGAAACTGCCTAACAATAAACCCACATAAGAAACCAAGAACTCTCTCTCCTTGTTGTGCACTCTAATCTCTAAAAGCCGTAGATCAGGGGTGTCAAACTCATTTTAGATGGGGGGCCACATGGAGAAAATTTACTCCCAAGTGGGCCGGACTGGTAAAATACGGCACGATAACTTAAAAATAAAGACGACTTCAGATTGTTTTCTTTGTTTATGAATAGAACAAGCACTGTGACGACGGGGTCGCATCGTGGTGCGAGGTGTTCTCCCAGGAATGCAGACGGGCTCGGACACAGCTTGCAGGTAGGAAAATTATTTATTCAGGAACTAAACATGCAGGAAAAAACAAAGACGTGCACATGGCACATAAGGCAAAAACAAAAGGGCTAGCGTGGGAGCTAGCAAGCAAAATTAGCCTAGCGTAAAAACTAGCAGCTAAAGCACAGGAAACATACGTCGTCATCCGTTGTGTGAAAACAAACTACGAAGCCAGACCGACTGGTTGGGGAGGCAAGCTTTAAATAATAATGTCAATCATGAAAAACAGGTGCGCGTCGGGAACACCCGCGGCAGGTGAAAATAATCAGTAACTATGGTAACCAAACTGAGAAGTGCTTAAACAGGAACTAGAAAGAGATCACGACTAACAGAAAAAACACAAGTGACTAGAAAACGTAAACAGAAATATGATCCGGGCAGCGGATCATAACAAGCACATTCTGAAAATGTACAAATCATAATGTTGTTGTTTTACACTTGCATGTTGCGGTTAATAGTATTTTATCTTTATTTGTAGTTATTGATACTTTCTGAATACATTATGTGATAATGTTCATCAGTCGATTCAATCTATCAAGATAAAAAATATATATCAAAATCAAATTACAGGATGTTATTTATGTAGTTTGATCATTTTCTTCGATTGGTGCACTAACATCATGTGGTTTATTTTGTACAAAGATACAAAGAATTGCTAGTGCGACATCTGGTGGACACATTTAGAACAGCAGTTTCTTTCATTCAAAAATTTCAGGTAAATTTTTATATTCCGCAAACTCAAACCCCCGGGCCGGATAAAACCTGTTAGCGGGCCTGATCCGGCCCTCGGGCCGTACGTTTGACACCCCTGCCGTAGATGTTATGACGTCATTGGGCAGGCAAGCTGCTGGGAAAGCGGACGTGAGAACGGCTGTCCCCACTCAGGTCCGCATTGAGCTGGAGGGGGCGTGGCCTCCAGCTCCGGCTGAATACCGGGAGTTTGTCGGGAGAAAATCTCTGCCGGGAGGATGTCGGGAGAGGCGCTGAATATCGGGATTCTCCCGCTAAAAACGGGAGGGTTGGCAAGTATGCATCAGAGTATAGACATTGAACTATTTACATTATTTACAATCCGGGGTGTGGGATGTGGTGGGGGGTTAGGTTTGGTTGATATCAACACTTCAGTCATCAACAATTGCATCATCAGAGAAATGGATATTGAAACAGTGTAGGTCTGGTAGGATATGTACAGCAAGTAGTGGACAGAGAGAGAGAGAGAGAGAGAGATCAGAAAGCATAAGAATAAGTATCTACATTCGATTATTTACAATCCGGGAAGGTGGGATGTGGAAGGGGGAGGGTGTTAGTTTAGGGTTGTAGTTGCCTGGAGGTGTTCTTTTATTGCGGTTTTGAAGGAGGATAAAGATGCCCTTTCTTTTACACCTGTTGGGAGTGCATTACGTATTGATGTGGCATAGAAGGAGAATGAGTCAAGATGGGTATTAACAGCACAGAAAATAAACGGTTTAAGTAACACAGATTACATAACATAAATAAGTAAGTAGCACAGATTACATAACATAAATAAAATAGAAAAATATTATTTCTACGTAAAATAAATAACATAGCTGTGCAAATGATACAGCATGTATCAAACTCAGATCAAAAATACATTTGCAGGCAGGCACTTTTTAATTCCCAGTCGGCGATGTAATGGAATTGTCACACACGTACGGTTCTCGTCAGCGCCAAGTAAGTTTAATTGTGCGGCTATGATCTTCCTCACTTCGGCAGCATTTCTCGTACGAAATATGCCCGGTTTGGCAACTCGAGAACAGTTTAGATTTGGGCTTACATGGTAAACAACTGAAATGAATGTTTTATCCAGACGCATACATTTGTCCAAATGTGGCCAAGTAGACGCTTTGTGGGTTTCCTGGACGTGGTCTACATCGCTAAAAGAAAAATCTAAAGAAGAGAATCTCTCTGTAATCTTCCACTAGTTTTTTTAATATATAAATCACCCGCTTGAATATTCCCTCTTTCTCTTTTCCGACTCTCTTGTCGTCATTTGGGATGTCTGTTGTGATTTCCCTTCCAGGTTCCATGACCCGCCCTATCTTGCCTCTGACTGGCCTGTCCCTAATGTTTTGCCTTAATCTCAACCAATCGTGACTCATCATAGTAAACAACCAACCAATCATGGATGTTCTTATACGTGCAGGCACGTCTTGGAAGGAGGAAGGGGAGGGGTTTAGTAGCCCATGAGAGGGAGTGGGGAGCGGGGGGGGGGGGGGGGGGGGGGGAGAACAAGGAACACAACAAATAAGCGGTGTCGTCATTTTAACGTTAAATAAATTATATAGCTATTACGATATTTTCTCAATTCATATCTTGTTTAAAAATATATCGATATATCTTACAAACTCGATATATCGCCCAGCCCTAATACTCAGTATGGTTCAGTTGGTCCTTTTTCACCAGCTTCTTGGATTTAAATGAGGAGCCATTTTCTGTTCTTATTTTGTGTTTGTTGGAGATTGCTTGCTTAGTGTGGCATTCATTCTACAATGGGTTCAGTGTTCCTTGGGAGTGTTACCTTGGAGGCATCATTTACGCTGTTAAATTTAGTGTTGTGTATGCTTTCTTAGTCTGTTTCTGGTTCAAGACCGGTAAAACGGTTTTGCAAGCTTATGTGAAAACGTACAGCTACTTCTGGATATTTGAGTTGTTTTATGTTAAGTTTTGAAGCAGGCTTTTTTCTTTGTGGGCAGAAGAGACATAATCGTATTATTGCGCGTATCATGCGATTGTCTACGTCGTGAGTGTTTAGTGCTGAAGTGTCGAGAATATTCAGTCTTATTGATGGTTTTTGTGAGAGGATGAACTCTCTTTGATTTCTAGGCTTGCCATCGTGGTACAAAGAGTGTTGTCTTTTGAAATATAATGTTGGTGACTAGCAGATTATTTTTCACACAGAATCAGGCAAGGAGTTCTACTCTGGTATTTGCAATACTTGGGGTATGTTTGCCAATTGCAGAAGGGAACATATTGTGTAGTTGACCTACTGTACCATTGAACTCTCCCGTGATGAAGAGGTGGTCTCTCTTCAGGATGTCATTGACAATAGATTAAATATTATCATAAAGTCTAGGATTTCTTTGTCTGGATGGGATCATGTTGGGAAATAGTACTGTTTGAAGACCAGTCTTGAAAATATTTAATTCAGCCCAAAGAGAGGGAGTCTTGTAAGAAATTGGTTAATTGTCTTCTATTAGGTAGACCGGTTTTGTTTAGAAGAAAGCCAACACTGTTTGATCATGAAGTCTGGTTGTACAAAATAACAATTTGTGGCCATTTGTTTCATGGATTTCGATCTTGCTTTCTTTAACTTTTGTTTCTGAGAATCACATTTTACATTTTCGAGCTCATGAAGCATTGTAATTGAGGGGCATCCAAACTACAGGCCGGCGTCTTCAATTTCGCCTGCGAGACGATATTGCAATTTGGCCACACGGTGTTTTCATATAGTATACCAACAGTCAGCGGTCTGATAGCTGCCATTTGGTCTCCACCGGGTGGCCAATGAAAGTAACTCAAGTCAGTGGCTATTAATTGTCCATTAGTGTGAATTTGTGCACAGCATTTACCTATATGACCCAATCTGAACAACCTTCCCTAGTCATGGTGCAAAAAAAACAACAACAAAAAAACAGCACACACACAAATTCAACAAACATGTCCACACACAACACATCCTGCTCATTGAACTTTGTGGATATAATAAAAAACGTCCGCATAAAAATAATCCAAACTACCCCCATTATAAGGGATGATGGGAAAATTGCTAAACACTCTCTCCACACTTATCCACGTTTGGCGCATTTTACTGGTTGATATTTCTGATTGATTAAACATTTTTAAGGAGGGCGGGGTCGAATTTTCTCATACTCTTAAAAACCAATTATAATAATTATTAATTATATATCCATTATACTATTACAATAATATGTAATCATATACACATATAGTTACTTTGCATGCAGTTGGCTTTTGGCTCCCGGCCAAATTTTTTAAGTCAAAAAGTTTCTACACACCTGATCTAAGGAATGGTTATTATTGTCATTGATCGTTACTGGATTGTAGGTGCAGATGTTCAATTTTCTCCTTGATATTGTTTTTCCTCTGGGCGCATTTATCGTAACTGTCCGAGGCTGCTGATATGATCCCCCGGTTGCGTCTTTCACACTAGTTCGGGGCTGCTCATGTGCCCTCCTGTTTGTTTGGTGAGGGTCCGTAGGTAGACCCCTCTGGTCTGATACATGATGGTTAGACATTGTATTGCATGTTGATTTCATAAGCCGTACTCTTCTGTGCTGGTTCAAGACAAGTTGGAAGAGAGTGATTTATTTATGTCACCAAACACTAGGAGATTGCCTTACAAGGCTGGTGGGTTCTCCTACCCAGGGCATTTTAACACCACTACAGTCACATTGACAAATAGGGCTGCCTAAGTGTCGGAAAGGTTTGTCAGAGCTATGGTCAGGACTGCCACTTTACCGTTTCCCTGGCACGGGAGGCTTTGAGTTTGCTAACTGGAGGGAAGAAGGCATCTTATATCTCTATCCAAGACTGGCCGAGGCGTAGTCTGGCCACTGCCCTCCACTGGTAATGGTAGATAACAAAAGATTACCCAATTCAAATGTAGATCACAACTGACAGTGTTGCTGCAGCCCGATCAAACAGAGAAGAATTTATTTGGCTGTAGATTGTGTATTTAAAGGGGAACAGCACTTTTTTGGAATTTTGCCTATTGTTCACAATCATTATGAAAGACATAGATATTGTATATATTAAATAAACGTAAATAAAAGTCTGCTTACAGCGGAGCCAATGGGAGCTCCACTATTTCGCCCATAAAATCCAATAAATAACCATTTTTTTAAGTACCAACAATATTTCATTTACATTTCGTGACTTGAATATTAACCAAGTATTAGTGATATTGTTATTATAAGTGCGACATGGCTCGGATGGTAGAGCGGCCGTGCCAGTGGGAATCTTTGGGCACCTCATGATTACGATTACGATTCAGGAGCTACGATTTGATTAAAAATCGATTATTGATGCATTTTTAATTTATGTATATTGATGCAGTTTTACATTTCTTTTCGCTTCAGTAAATAAGTGTTTATCACTTGCAACTTTAAAAAACAGGGTATTTGTAATATGAAACAGTTAAATTAATTGACATTTATTAAATTAATTTAAATGTGTTTAAAACTGGAACATAATTGCCCTAAAATAAAAGAGCTAATCGGATCTCTCGGTGAGGTGGCTCGCTGTAGTCACATAAAATTTAGTACTGTCTGCAATACTTTATTGACAATAAATACATTGATGTTTACTAATGGATTTTATAATTGTCCATGTCCGAATTGCGATGCATTTAAAAATCGATTATTTCCCCCACCTCTAGTTCCAGGTTCGTTCCCATCTTCCACCACCCTAGTCATGTCCGTTGTGTCCTTAGGCAAGACCCTTGCTCCTGATGGGTCATGGTTAGGGCCCTGCATGCCATCAATGTGTGAATGTGTGTGTGAATGGGTGAATGTGAAAACACTTGTCAAAGCACCTTGAGTACCTCGAAGGTAGAAAAGCGCTATACAAGTATAACCCATTTACCGCACACAAACTATTTATAGCGGCTCAGTGACCACTACCGCCGCTATGTTTACATCATCGAGTGGTCTGCTGTTTCCTCGCTTCCTTGGTCCCTGTAAGTTCATTTTAGATCATAAATCATGCATCTCACCTGGACAGAAGAAGTCTGAGTGGGTATTCCGACAAGTTGGTACACTTTGACAGCCATTTAGTACCCGAAAATGGCCCCCTCACCCTATTTTTTCCGCGAGGATTATGAGACATTCTTCATCTAAATGGGAATATATGAACATCCCAGCAGTCGGCATCCTAATGACAGCAGACCTTGCACAGTATGTGATGTTTTATTATGTTTGTTGGCTCTCATATAGTCTGCAGTGAGTAATAAACAGTGATGAAAAAAACGAAAAAGCAAACGTGATGCGTTTTTTACATGAATGTGCCGCGTATGCTTAAATTGATCAAAATATGTAAATATTAAATGTTATTATAAATGTGCCCATTACTACATTACATACATACTTACATCATGTATATACAACCTCAATGGAGGTGTTGGGATGTTTTTTTAAGATCTTTGTAGGGGGAATTGTGCGGCTCCCATAGCTCCATTGTAAGCAGACTTTTGATCGCATTCATTCAATATTTCCAATATAAAAAAATTAGAGATGTCCGATAATAATACTACAAGAGACTCACCTCTCCAAGTCCGATACCTCAAAACTGCATTCATCGCAATACCCACACACATGCTTTGCTAGTTACAACTCCAAACAGAGAGGCGTAGCCATTCTCATTAGTAGAAAGGTCAACTTTACATTCCATAACTCCATTACTGACATAGAGGGAAGATACATCATTCTTAATATTTCTGTTGACGGGAGAAACTTATGTATCGCCAACATTTGTGGTCCAAATGTTGATGACCCCTCCTTTTTTCACACTTTCTTCTCTTCACTTTCTCCTCACTCAAACCACTGCTTGATTCTAGGAGGGGACCTCAACTTAGTATTTAATCCAAATATAGATCGGTCCAGAGTGACTGGGAGTCACCGTGAGTCTCAATCAGTGGTAATACTTAAGCAATATATGAACGATTATGGTCTTTGCGATGCCTGGCGTTCTTATCACCACACTCTTAGGGAATACACTTATTTTTCCCCAGTTCACCACTCACTCTCTCGCATTGATTACTTTTTAACTAGTAGCTCAATTTTATCTGATATCGCAAACATTCACATTCATCCTATCATCATCATAAGTGACCATGCACCTGTCTCACTTTCCCTCACTAACAAAATTATAACTGCACCTATAAAACAATGGAGACTTAATACATCATTACTAAAGGACCCAGACTTCCTCAACTATTTTGAGAAAGAATGGACAGATTTTTTAGATTTTAATGATCAACCAGAAATCACGGCGTGCATTCTCTGGGAGGCCGCGAAAGTAGTTATGCGAGGAAAAATAATTTCTTATTCATCATACAAGAAAAAAAAGGAACGTTTACTAGAGCAGGAACTTGAAAATGAAATAAAAATATTAGAAATAGCTTATGCGAACTCACAAAATGAACATACTCTGAACGAACTGAGAAAACTCAAATTAGATTTAAGAGAAATAATTGATAAGAAAAGTCAATTCCTGCTCCAGAGGTTACGCTTAGAAAAATTTGAACATGACAATAAACCAAGCAAATATTTGGCTAACCAACTAAAATTAAACAAAGAAAAAAACTCCATACCATCCATTAAGGATTCAGCTGGGAACATTACTCACGTTCCTGAGGAAATTAACTCCATATTTAGAGACTTTTACAGAAACTTGTATACACCCCAGATTGACCCATCTCTTTCAGACATTGAGACATTTCTCAATGGTATAGACTTACCTAAATTAAATACAAGGCAGGTATCAAATTTAGATCTTGCTATTTCTGTAGATGAACTTCACGATGCTCTTCAACAGATGCCAAACAATAAAGCACCAAGGCCTGATGGGTTCCCTGCGGAGTTCTACAAAACATTCTGGTCACTGCTAGCTCCGATATTTACGAAAATGGCTTTAGAGATTAAAGAAAACTCATTCCTTCCTCCAAATATGAACTCTGCCACAATCAGTCTCTTGCTAAAACCTGATAAAGACCCAACACTTCCATCCAGTTACCGGCCAATCTCCCTGATTAATGCTGATCTTAAAATTATCTGCAAAGTATTAGCTCAAAGATTAGAAAAAGTCACTCCATATATATTACATCCTGATCAAACAGGTTTCATCAAAGAGAGACAATCGTCCAACAATGTTCGCCGTCTACTCAATGTGATAGACTATTCTGTTATTCATAATTTAAAAACAGCTGTTGTTTCATTAGATGCTGAAAAAGCATTTGATAGAGTGAAATGGAATTTTCTTTTAGCTACTCTACAGAAATTTGGATTTGGAGACTCATTTATAGAATGGATCAAGGTCCTATATAGTTTCCCTACAGCCTCGGTTAGAACGAATAGCCAAATCTCCCCAAGGTTTAATCTTATGAGGGGCACAAGGCAAGGGTGTCCACTTTCTCCGTCACTGTTTGCTATATTTATTGAACCTCTTGCAACCGCAATTCGACAGCATGCAAATATTAAAGGCATCCATACCGCAACCGTTCATCATAAAATAAGCCTTTATGCTGATGATGTATTACTTTTCTTACAAAATCCACATTCTTCTCTTCAAGATACAATCTCACTTATCAATAAATTCAGTTCTATTTCAGATTACTCAATCAACTGGTCCAAATCTACTGTGTTACCAATTAATTTTGACTTTCAGAGCACCTCATCGATTCCACTGCATAAAGGGAACATTAAATACCTGGGAATCAATATTTCCTCCACATTGTCAGATCTGAATCGCTTGAATTACTCCCCAATCTTAAAGTTGATTGAGGATGATCTGGCGCGTTGGAAAGCACTGCCAATCTCACTTATGGGAAGGGTTTCTACCGTGAAAATGATGGTCTTGCCTAGGGTTAATTATCTCTTTTCAATGATTCCAACCAAACCTTCTCAAATCTGGTTTAAATCACTAGACTCACACATCAATCAGTTTCTTTGGAAGAGTAAACCAGCACGAATCAGCCTTAAAACTTTACAAAACCCCAAAGAATACGGGGGTCTAGAACTCCCAAACTTTTCGTATTACTTCCTTGCAAATAAACTACAATATATATTAAAATGGACCAATCCCACTTTATTAGATAGTTTATGGTTAGAGATTGAACAATCACTTAGCCAGGAGATCCCAATTTCTAACTTGCCCTTTATTAGCCAAATTCTCCGAAAACACAACTGCTTCAAAAGTATTAATATACGCACTACCTTAACAGCTTGGTGGGAGTTTTTGAAAATAACTGGATCCCCGCTCACTCCCTGTCAATTTACGCCTATTTGGAATAATCCTGATTTTCTTTTAAACAAGAAGCCATTGAACTTTCCAACATGGTATGATAAAGGAGTTAGATGTATTGGGGATATCATCAATGCAAACAGTTTTATCTCTTTTAAAAGTTTAATAACACAATATGCAATCAATCCTAATAAATTCGTAGAATATATACAAATCAAATCTGTCTTGCCACTGGTGAGGGCGGTCGCATCTCTCTCCGCTCCCTCCTTCCCTGCTTGCTCTCTTTGTTTTTGTCTTGTTTGAACTATTTTGAAGCCTCTTTTCTTGAGCTGTCCTCAAATCTAAACATCAAAATGAATTTGATCAACTGGACTCTCGACGCAATTGACACAGTCTTTTCGACAAGGAAAAGAGGCTCGGGGGAGCCTGGCTGCCCTGATGGAACCATTGCTGCGGGGTACGTGAGAGATTCCTGGAATACTTGGAGAATCATGTGCCTCTCAGTCCTTTCCATCGAGGACGTGGAAGACATCTACCTATTTGGAGCTGTGATCGCAGGGCATTTGCTGATTGGGCTGGGCATTGCTCTGGTGTATCGTCAAATTCGGAAGACGATGGCAGCCACTCAAGGGGCCAACAGGCTGTTCAACGCAATGGAAGGAATGGGTCGTGCTGTGGGATCACAGACTGGAGCGATTGCTGATTTGAATCGCAAGGTAGATTCGATCTTGATGATGTTACAGAAAGAATAAATTGGAATTGTCAGAGCCAGCATATAGAGCAGGAATGTCATTGTTTTGACTGCTCGAAGAAAAAAACAACATCTTAATCTACGATTTGACTCCCTCGAATGGCCTTGAGGAACAGGCTGTTTGAAAACACTCCCCCGAGGACTCCTCAAAGATGGACGCTTTTGACCTTTCCCTTTTCTTCAAAAGCACCTGGGTCGGACTCTTGAACTCTTGAACTCTTGGGGCCGGCCTCGGCCCATAAAGACAATCCAACATCTCACCCAAGTTAATTGGGCATACATGCACGCACATACCCTTCCCCAATCAACGCCTTCACCACTGCTTTATTCCTCCGGGGTTGTGGGGGCTGAGCAGCGCTCAACAGCAGCTGCTGGCCTCCAAGGTCCTGTTGGATGACTTTGTTGCGAGTTTGTTGTGATTAAATGTACCTTGTTTATGTGTGCCATGCTATGTGAGGTTTTTTTCCTCGGACTCAGTCTGGACCATTCCTGAGGGTCCAGCCTCAGACTGATATTTTTTTTACTTCCACCCTCCCCCCAATGTCACCTTTTTCCCACCTTTTTGAGGAGCGCCTAAGTGAGGCTGATCCGTTGGCGGTCCCGTCTTGTCTCCCTGTAACGTATGTCTGCTCTTAGCGGGATTGTGCCGAAAATGTAATTTCAGTTCTTATGTGTCTTGTACATGTAAGAATGGACAATAAAGCTGATTGATTGATTGATAATTAGCGCAAGATTGAACAAAACAACATGGGAAAGTAATCCTACGATCGTTAAATTCTTCAAAACATCGGCCCCCAAAGCTTTATCCAAATTATATGCTCTCTTATCAAAAATAGATAACACAATAAGTATCCCAACTTCCAAATGGCACTCAGACGTATCCACAAGCCTTGACCCAGAATTCTGGAAACAAATATGCCTCAATACTTCTCGTTTGATTAAGAATCCGAATTTACGACTGATTCAGCTCAAAATACTTTACAGAATACATTACACCGGTCTAAGAATGTATAAAATGGGTTTAGCTGACTCTAACATTTGTGTACACTGCTCAGATAATAAGGTAGATAACTACTTACACTCAATGTGGTCCTGTGCTCCCGTGAGTAACTTTTGGCTTGGAGTGTGCGAGAACCTATCATTAGCGTTAGAGATTCCTATTCCCATCTCCCCCGCACTCTGCCTGTTGGGTTTATTCTTATTTTTTAATATATTTTATTAATATTATTATTATTATTATTATTATTATGTATTTATTTATTTTATTTATTTATTTCCCCTACCTCAGGGGGGGACTCGGCGGGGCGGTTGCTGGTTGTTCCATCTCCATCGTTGGGGTCCCTGCGGGTGGGGTGGGTGGTTCCCGTGGCCCCGTGCTGGGTGGTCCTGTTGCGGCTGGCTTGGGTGGGGTGGCCGTGGGCTGGCCTCGCCGCGCTCTCCGGGGGTGGGGGGGAGGCTCGTGGGGGCCCGGTTGCCAGTGGGGCGGAGGCGGTCTTCCCGTCCGGTTGCGGGGGGTCTACGGGCCTCTCGGGCGGGGCGTCCCGCCTTTCTGTCCGTGTGGGGTGTGGTCTCTCGCTGGCTTGGGGTCTGGCTGCCCCCTGCTTTTCTCGTGCCTTGTCCTCTGCCGGGTGCGTCTGTCTGCGGCCTGCTGCTGGCCCTTGTGGGCGGCGCGGTGGGCCAGGCTCTGGGGTTCCTGTCGCTGTCCGGCTTGGCTGCGTGGGGGCGGTGGCCCCTGGTTCCCTGGGCACCACACCTACTGTTTGTGGGATGGGCTCTCGGGGAGGCTGGGGCCGTACTCTGGCTCCCGCACACACTGGGAGTCAAATGTATTGTACATGCAAATTCACATATACTCACACACATACATACAGACATACATAGGTACCTACGCTCCCACATACATATACAAATAAATACAGTACATATTTACACACTCAAAGTTCGTACATCCACACGCACATTCATTATACAAACATACTGTATACACATACTGTACATATACATTCACTGTAAAAACATACATATACACATACTGTACATATACACTCACTGTGCAGACACACACATACACATACTACACTTATACATTCACTGTACAAACACACACATACATATACTGTACATATACATTCACTGTACAAACACACATATACACATACTGTACATATACATTCACTGTTCAAACACACATACTGTATACACATACTGTACATATACATTCGCTGTACACACATATACACATACCGTACATATACATTCACTGTACAAGCACACATATACACATACTGTACATATACAGGTACATATGCACACATACACTCATGCACATAATCACGTTTCATCAAACATATATTAACGTTGTTGCCCTAGGGTAAACTGGGTATAACACATGGCACACTGACAAAGCTTAACCTATTGTTACTATAACAATCTACAAGGTTAATGTAGGTTGCTTCTCTTTCTTCCCCTCCATTTTTCTGCATTCTTTCGTATCTCAAGTTATCATTACGTATATGTATTGTTGCATTTGAACAATTGTATTGTTGATAATAAAGGTAAAGTATTGGTATTGTTTATTATCAATAGCACTATTTCTATTGGTATTCATATTGCTCCATTTTTAGTGTAATAATGCTCATTGTCATTTCTGTATTATTTTTTTTATTTTCGCTAACTGCTTATTTGCTATTACTTTTACCATCATATTTGTACGTGTCGTATTTGCTGAGGTTGCTCTGTTGTTGTTGTTGTTGTGTTTGCTGTTGTTGTTTTTGTCTCTCTGTCTAATCCCCCTCTTGTCCCCACAATTCCTCCCTCTGTCTTCCTTTTTCTCTCTTTCTATCCCCTCCTGCTCCGGCCCGGCTGCACCAAATGATTATATAAATACATTTAATAAAGTCAAAATACAAGTAAGGCAACAAGAGAAGTATCCTACACTTCTCTATTGTAAAGTAAATCTGAACAGCGGATATGGGCATCTACATCTGCCATATGATTTGCCCGAGAAGCTGGGCAGGACATTATAAAAAAAAAAAAGAAAAAAAAAAAGAGATGCCTGTCGATATTATCGGCCGATATATGCGTTAAAATGTAATATCGGAAATTATCGGTATCGGTTTTTTTATTATCGGTATCGGGTTTTTTTATTTTATTTTTTTATTAAATCAACATAAAAAACACAAGATACACTTACAATTAGTGCACCAACCCAAAAAACCTCCCTCCCCCATTTCTTTCTGTTATTAATATTCTGGTTCCTACATTATATATCAATATATATCAATACAGTCTGCAAGGGATACAGTCCGTAAGCACACATGATTGTGCGTGCTGCTGGTCCACTAATAGTACTAACCATTAACAGTTAATTTTACTCATTTTCATTCATTACTAGTTCCTATGTAACTGTTTTTATATTGTTGTACTTTCTTTTTTATTCAAGAAAATGTTTTTAATTTATTTATCTTATTTTACTAATTAAAAAAAAAAAAGTACCTTATCTTCACCATACCTGGTTGTCCAAATTAGGCATAATAATGTGTTAATTCCACGACTGCATATATCGGTTGATATCGGTATCGGTAATTAAAGAGTTGGACAATATCGGAATATCGGATATCGGCAAAAAGCCATTATCGGACATCCCTAAAAAAAATAAAATAACATCCATCGTCATGTCATGTCTTTCCTAGGTCACTCCAAACTGTGTCCACACATAAAAGTCCACGTACAAACATCAATGTACCCAATCATATGCACTGTCTTGTGACTAGGATTCTTAGCATCAAATAAGACATACTGTAATTACATAGTTCTAGGGATACTTAATAAATCAGGGGTGTCAGAAGTGTGGCCAGGGGCCCACAGCACAATGTAGAAGTAAAATTAAACCAAAAGAAACCCAGCAAAATGGAGAAAATAGTACAAAAAATTAATTGGATAATAACCAATTGTAACACTGCACTTTGTCTTTAAATATATATAGTATGCATTATAATATCTATTTTTTAACCTTTTTACATACAGTATTTAACAAAAATGTAACTGGCCCCTGGCATCACATGTCAGTATGCTTCACCTCTGATTTAAAGGACTACATGTAACTACTTACTGAACTGTTCACAAAAAGTGCTGTAACAACGGTTGTGTGAGGTTTTCTAATGTTGCTGTAGTAAACACACTTCTTGTTTGTATACACCTTTCAGGGACATGCAGGATGCAACACGCGTTCGTTGTTACAAGAGAAGCTAGAAGCAGCTCGATTCCGTCATCATTCCCTCCTGACGTCATTACAGCATGAACAGCACAACTTATGCAGATTCAGAACCGGGGGCCTGTATAAGCGCGGACCCCGGGCCTGGTCCTGATGTCTTCTGCAAGCTGTGCCTCAGCAAGCACACACTTGAACTCACTACAACGCTGCACAGCTGCAGGTGCATCTTCTGTACAACTGTAAGTAGCACTGAACCTCTAATTTCACTATATTACACTATATTATATGTTGTTTATTTGCGTGTTTAGTGCCATGCAGAAAATATATTTCCCTATGATGAAAGTGCTCTACTCCAACTGTCGTCATAAGACACGGCACGGGACTGTAAAACTATCACTCCAACAATCACACCTTGTTTATGATCTGCTATAAACCCTGTGCTGACACTGAAAAGAGGTACAAAGATGTCCTCTGTGAAATACAAATAGAAAGATGAGGTGTTGATGTCCGTCCTTTTATGACAAACCTTAAAGGGTAACTGCAGTTTTTTGAGGAATGTTGCCTATAATTCACAATCTTTATGAGAGACAAGAACACATATGTTCTTATTTAATTAATTCTAATTTGTAAGTTCACATAAATAAAAGTCTGCTTACAATGGAGTCAATGGTAGATCCTCTGTTCCGCCCATAAAGCCCTCTAAATAACCATCCAAAAAGCGCCAACAATACCCCATTTACATTTCGTGACCTGAATATGAACTAAGTATTAGCGGTTGTTACTTTAAGCGCTAACGTTAAGGACCTATTTTGAGCGGCAGATTGATCAGAGAGGGGTAACATCCTTATGCAGCTATATAGTCATCAGGCGGTGAGCTACTTTCTGGTTTTGGCGCACTTCAAAGTTCATTCTAAATTATACATCATGCATCTTACTTGTATGTTGTATAAAGATGAGGACATAAACTGAGAAATTTGTCAACTTTGGTAGCCAATTTAGACTTGCAAATGGCGTAAAAGCTTGAAAAGACGCTTTGTTGCACCCACTTTTTTTCTTCGCGAAAATTATGAGTCATTCTTCAACATATCAACATCCTATCAGTCGGCATCGTAATAACAGCAGACATTGTACAGTAAGTGATGTTTAATTATGTTTGCTGGCTCCCATGATTTATGCAGTAAGTATTAAATCAGTGATGTTGTCGAAGGAAAAAGCAAATGTTTTTTGTGCGTTTTTTAAATTAATGCGCCTCCGTATGCTTAAAATTATCAAAATATGTAAATATTAAATGTTATTATATATTATATGTGCCTGCTACTACATTGCTACTAGGGGGTGGTATAGCTCGGTTGGTAGAGCGGTCGTGCCAGCACCAAATGATTATATAAATACATTTAATAAAGTCAAAATACAAGTAAGGCAACAAGAGAAGTATCCTACACTTCTCTTTTGTAAAGTAAATCTGAACAGCCGATTAGGGCATCTACATCTGCTATATGATTTGCCCGAGAAGCTGGGCAGGACATTATAAAAAAAAAAAGAAAAAAAAAAGATGAGGACATAAACTGAGAAATTTGTCAACTTTGGTAGCCAATTTAGACTTGCAAATGGCGTAAAAGCTTGAAAAGACGCTTTGTTGCACCCACTTTTTTTCTTCGCGAAAATTATGAGTCATTCTTCAACATATCAACATCCTATCAGTCGGCATCGTAATAACAGCAGACATTGTACAGTAAGTGATGTTTAATTATGTTTGCTGGCTCCCATGATTTATGCAGTAAGTATTAAATCAGTGATGTTGTCGAAGGAAAAAGCAAACGTTTTGGTGCGTTTTTTAAATTAATGCGCCTCCGTATGCTTAAAATGATCAAAATATGTAAATATGAAATGTTATTGTATATTATATGTGCCTGCTACTACATTGCTACTAGGGGGTGGTATAGCTTGGTTGGTAGAGCGGTCGTGCCAGCAACTTGAGGGTTCCAGGTTCGATCACTGTCACTGCTGTTGTGTCCTTGGGCAAGACACTTTACCCACCTGCTCCCAGTCCTACCCACACTGGTTTAAATGTAACTTAGATATTGGGTTTCACTATGTAAAGCGCTTTGAGTCACTAGAGAAAAGTGCTATATAAATATAATTCACTTCACTTTACTTCACTTCACTTCACTTCACATTACATATAGACTTACATCATGGACAGTATAAAAAAACTTAATGGAGGTGTTTGGATGTTTTTTAATCACTTTATAGGCAGAATAGAACAACTTCCATAGGCTCCATTGTAAGTGGAGTTTGCTTGCATTTATTTACTAGTTGGCATGCATAAAAAACAGAAAAATATGTGTTCTTGTCCCACATAAGAATTGTGAATGAGAGGCTAAATTCTTAAAAAAAATGCAGTTCCTCTTTTAAAGATAATGTTTTAAAATATGTCCAAAACACCACACACACCCACACACCCACACATGCACACAACCCCCTTAGACAGTTGATATAGGGCAGTGTTTCCCATACATTCACCGCCAAATTGAATGGGTGCTACCGCTTCACCTTCGCACAAAAACACATTATGATGGGACTGTTTGTAAATGTAACGCGTCGTTACAACTCCATAAAGCAGGCGGCGGTGTGCATCGTAAGCCTACACACAGTTTAACCGCACTTGGTCTGCCTGAGAATGAGATGACAGAAGGGTGGTAAATTGCAGCGGGAGAGTTGCCAACTTTATTGCTCTATTTAGCGAGTACTCTAGATAATGTTTAAAAAAAACCAACAACTAGCAATAAATGTAGTGATGGGAATTTTGGGGTCTCTGGCATGAAAGCATGTGTCGATCTTTAAATGCTGTACTGTAAATGGTCAACTTTCTTTTTCTAAATATGTCGACATGGCCAGTTATGCAAATTAAATGTCCTCGCCTCCAACCCATCACATATAGTGCTGTGAAATACACTATGGAAAAATCAGTTAAACATACACTTTAGCTGTCTATGTTTGGAAGACACCTGCCTGTGTTTTATTTCCTATCTCAGTATGTTGCATAAGGGAGCATGTGATTTAATGTCGAATATTACGCAATAAGTCACATTCACATCTTTTTATTTCTTGTTCCTCAAATCTGTCGACAGTTGTGCAATTCAATGTTTATACAACCCAATAAGCTTCCATATTTTCACACTTGAGAAACATACTACCTTTTAATCCAGCACTAGATGTGTATGTATTTTTACATTTTCTACATTTGGTTTGTCTTATTTCAAATACTGATAAATGCTGACTTGACATTTCTATCCCGCTAGTGTCTGCAGCAGTATGTTGAGCTAGCTATCAAGGAGGGCGGGGGCGAACCTGTCACCTGTCCAGATATGGATTGCAGAAACATGGGCGTGTTGCTGGACACGGAGGTACGCTTCACCAATAAAAACATATTTACATCACAAGAGATGCCATATAAAGCAAATACCGAAAGCTATGAATACCTAAAGTAGAGTTTGTGAGCAAACTGTAGGATCCTATTTCAGCCAAAACATGTTGGCACTTGAAAGAAAACTTTTTTTCACTGTTGTAAAAAAAGAGCCACAAAGATAAAGCTAGAAGCGAAAGTAACTATGGAATCATACAGTAACTATAGAAAAATAATAACTAACCTATGAGTGAGAAAATGTGATGGTTTTCAAATGGTTAGGTTAACTATTGTTAAGTACTGCGTAAACTGGAAATGTGTGTTTCTTTAAATAGTAATAGAGTACAATATCTGTAACTTAAAAGTAATATTGGAAGCTACAGAGAATCTTTTATGGCAAACATTTTTGACCAAAACTACTGAATACGAAATAAAATTTTCCTCATATGTAATCTCAAGTGAAATAATAGTTTAATTGACATATAAATTCATCCAATATAATTAACATTATGTCAAATGTATGTATAGTATGTGACATAGTTATTTTGTGGACAGATGATATGATATGATGGCTGAGTGCAATCACATCCTAAGCAAGTGTTTTGGTTTTGACTTGAAGAGAAAGTATTGCATAAAGAAAATGTGACCTGTGCATTAACTAATCACAGGAGAAGGCAAGATAGGTTTAATTATTGAGCACAATTCGTACAAAGATTCAATAATCATGAAATAATTATGATTTAAATAAAAATAATAAAATGTATTTATCATAAAAACAATCAAATTCTAATTGGAATCAAGGAGTGTAGATAAAATAATTTCAGTTGTCATATGTATAATTTAATTAAACTTCAGGAGTTAACCACAACACGTCTACACTAACAGACCATCTTCAACACAAAGTATTTTTATTAGTGGCCTGATCTGTGTGTGTCTCAAACATGACCAAACTTGTTTGGTTCCAGATAGATGACTTGGCCTCTGCGGATCAAGCGGAGATGTATCAGCGTTTAAAGTTTGAGAGAGGTGGGTTTTAGTGGTTCTCAGTAGGCGGTTCACATCCGACCTAATTAACTAATGTGAAATTCCTTCACTGTCAGCACTCAACGTTAGCTGACAAATACTAGACTTTTTAAAATGAAAACTGAACTTCCATAATCCTTATTTGAGACAAGAACAAACGCACCATTTCAGTATGTTCTAAATAGTAACAAAACCGCTAGCAAGAAGCGCCTAATATTACAGTTAAAGGGGATTTATGTATTCTACCTATAAAGCACTCTAAAAACTGCCAACAATGTTTTATATACATGCTGTAACTAGGGATGTAACGGTAAACGGTATAATGATAAACCACAGTAAAATTCCAGACGGTTCGTAATACCGTTTAAATTTTTAATTACCGGAGAAACTTTTTTTTTAACCAACACTGCTTACTTCCTGGAAACGGAAGCGTTACGCTCGAGAAAAAATGGCGGCAACTACACATACTTTGCTCTGGAGATGTTCCCTTTCACTTGATTTCACTCGCTTCTACTTCCGTGGGGTCTCGGAGTGTGTTTAAGAGCGCACTGCTGTTTCTAGATGACAGGTGTGGACAGTATAGGAGACAGACACATTTGGCCCGAGTTACCATGCAGCAGGCGATGAGTAGGGAATGTTGCCACAACTTGTTTATAAAGTCTTTCCGTTTTTTCTTTACTGGGATGGTCACTCGTCTTTAATTAACTGCTAACTTTGTCAGTTTTCCAATAACATCAATACTAGCTAAATGTTTGTCATCTCATCGAATGGAACGCAGCATGCGTTGTTAGTGAGGTACAAAGATTGTGTATTTGATATAAAATGTATCAGTCCTGTTCATTTTTGCTGGCCAAACTGTTGCACTGAACCACATGGTGTTGGTGAAGAACAAAACTTGTTTATTTGACTTTATCTTCATTAGCCAAACTGCTTTGTGTTTTATATTGATTTCAAAAAGTAAACACCATGTTTTTTTTTTTTACATTTCTTGTGTTTTTTTCATTTCACAAAGTTATTACTTAAACAAACATTAATGTGTCCTAACATTTTGTTAAAGTTTCATGGTGTGTAGTATACAACATATTTCTGCTCAAACTCTTAATGGATATGTCCCAATACAGCATGTACATGTACATACATTTAGTACATGTAAATGTGCATAACTTAAAAGAATACCTCTCTCCATGAAAATGTAAAAATAGATATACAAGCATCATGTAATGGCAAAAAGCTGACAAGTTGATATTATTGATGAACAAAAAATCAAATGTAACTATATGGATAACGTTTATCTAAAGCCTTTTTATTAGACATTACAAATCACATGAAGGCATCGCGTTCACACTCGAACACTGTTTTACCTAACATAATGAATTATTATGATTTCAATATTGATTTAAAAAAATTGGGATTATTATTTTGCCATAATCCTGCAGCTCTGTTAAGACTAGATCTCATTCATGAACAATATTTTTATCTATATGGACAAAAAGTGCAGTTACGCCTTCTGTCCATAAGTTGCCATCTTGCACAATTTTCACATTTATTTTTATTTATTTATGTTATTTTGTTTCTGCCATATTACTTTGTTTATATTGCGTGTGTTTCGTTTTCATATGGACATTCATTGTTCTACTTGAGGTACATACATACATTTTGAATGTGTTGTTTGTCTTCTTTTTTAAAAAGATTTCAGTATAAGTAGTTTTTGAAAATTGTCGCACATTTAAAAATACTACGATAATATTAACCATGATAATTTGGGTCACAATAACCGTGATAAGAAATTTTCATACCGTAACATCCCTAGCTGTAACCAAGTAGTAATTTTACATTTATGGTAACATGTAATATTTACAGTATTATGGTCATTTTGAGCATTACTGCAACTTATTTCCTTGGTGCATTGAATTCACAGATCACATAGCAACCAACGAACGCTACTTACAACTACCACTAATCATGGCAGACTTCGTAAGAGCCAGTGACGACTACTTTGGGAAAAATTAGGATTTAGAATCTTTTTTTTAAGACTGAATAGAAGGAGGATGAACTATAAGTTTTAGAAGCTGGGTGCTATGCAGTTCCAGCTATAGTGGATCACTAAGAATTGTGTAGCACTAGTACTAAAACAAAATACCAACATAACAAAACTGTGACTTACAATGTCCGTTCTCACACTGAGATGCACTGACGGGATGGTTGTATCTTTCAGCACTGCTTGTGCTACAAATTGAGCTGGTAAATTCAGCGTAATCCTCACTCCTCAGGTAAAAATGCTAAGTAAACGAGCAGCATGCTGATCCTTCCGAGCGACGTCGTAGGGTAGTTGGACATATCAACAACTTCAGTCCTGAAAATTATGTGGTCGCATGTGGAATTTTAAAGTTGACCAACTTCTTGGCATAATTCTGAACCTAGTATTAACTTCTCCTAACTCAAAGCCAATGCAGCAGCAGCTCTCATTGCTAGTATTAGCCTACCTCTTAGTAGTGGCCTGAGCTGCTGTGTTACTACGCCAGAAAAAGTAGTTCCTCAGGGTTAGCTCTTAAAATAATGCAACAATATTGTCCCTTATAACTTGGTTAATATACAGGTCCCGGCATATAAATAGAACATTGCTGGCGGTTATTGGCTTTTTTGTTTTTTACAGGACTTTATAGGCAGAATAGTAGAATCTCAATTACGTACATTGTTAGCCACCCTTTTTTCACTATTTAGATGTACTAAAAATGGAAATGCATGTGTTCTTGTCTCTTGTAAGGATTGTGGAAGATGGCCAAAACTCCCCCCAAAAATTCCCTGAAAATAACTTGGTGATGAAGTGTTGTTAAAAGTACATTTCGTTCATGCATTATTTGTTGCATAATAATGTCACTTTTGGCTCCCGTCCATGCCAACTGAACATAAATCCCAATC
The DNA here is from genome assembly GCF_033978785.1 of Entelurus aequoreus. Taxonomy (NCBI): domain Eukaryota; kingdom Metazoa; phylum Chordata; class Actinopteri; order Syngnathiformes; family Syngnathidae; genus Entelurus; species Entelurus aequoreus. The sequence continues at coordinate 61,038,299 of NC_084741.1, read as the reverse complement.
TAGGCGACATGAGCACGGTATTTAGTTTTACCTTTTGATCAATGAAAACATTCTAGAAATCTGTCTTTGGCGACCTTGGCTACAGGCACTGGGTTTTTTGGAGGTGGCACTTAGCTGGAGGCTATGCTAAGTCGCACCACTGAACTACACATTCTTGGAATGCTGAGAGCCCTGCAAGTCCGTCTCACCCACTTCCCTCTTTTCAGCTCTGCTCCAGCAAGTTACAGAAAATAATCTCTTAAATACTTGAAGTCGTAAATGGCATATTTTGCAAGAGCACATTGCTCAAACTATGTAGATTCTTGTGTAGTTACATTTTTGCGGCGTTATCTTAATCTACTACTTGAGTCTTAACTCCCCAAAGACACTAGGCACGCTTATTTAAATACTTGTAATGCTTTTTATACAGCTGTTGTTTTTTATCTAATTAAACCTTGCAGTTAATGTTGTCAATCAGTGCAGGAAGGAGAACAACTGCTTTAAATGATATCAGCGTATTTTCCAGACTATAAAGCGCACCGATATAGTAGCCGCACCTGGTAAATTTTAGAAAAAAAGTAATTGTTTTCATATAATAGCCGCACCGGACTATGACCCGCAGATATATACATTGTGAAAAGAGTTATTTACACAGAAAGTTTTTGTAAATATTTATTTACATACCTTAATTGTTTCCAAACGGTGTCTGTAACACGGCAGTAAAATGGCTGGTCAAACAAAACAGAAGTCATCGTCTCCAATCAGCTAACCCGACTCAATAACTCCGCGTTTTGGTGAATTTACGAAACTTTAACAATACAGAAAGAATGCCATTGTAAGTTAATAATACCAACACAGACACTTGTAAAAGTGTTAGCATATTAGCTAATGCTAATGACGTTCATGACATTACAATAGCATATACAAAAATATGCATGAGAACACTCCTACAGACATCACACATGGGTAGGTATAGTGAGTAAGAATTGTTTTAGTTATATTGTAAAACTTACAAATAATGCTTGAAGTGATGAATGAAGATTCCATACGAGTAGAAATTGCTATGGACAACTCGAAGACGGAACGGCATTTGTTCTTTCGGTTAAAAGCTCTAAACAGAAGGGCTCTGCAGCACCTGCAGTAAGCGAACTCGTCCAAAAGATGGCGCCGTAGCACAAACAGTAACACACCATGTCAGTGTTTTTGCTTGTTTTTTTAAAAAACTATTTGCATTGAAAATGTGGCTTATCAACGTCTACAACTGCCAGCACTAAAAGATGAGCCTGTTTTAGTGCTAAGATAAGTGTTATGTTGTGATGTTGTATTTATTTTTTTATTATATCATATAGGTATTGTGTGCTTTTTTTCCTTTTTCTCTCTTTTTATTTTCTTTTTCTTTGAAATTGTAATTTTTACTGCCTTTTCTACACCATGGCCAGGGGACTACAGATGAAAACTAGCCTTCTGGCTAAGTCTGGCTTTTTTAACCATGTGTAGTCATGTGTTTTATGAAATTGCATTGTCCCCTTTGAAATAAACTAATCTTAATTATGGCCATCAGCAAATAAATATTTATATTAATATTTATACGCCACAGAGTTCAAAGCTTAGGAAAAAAGTAGCGGATTTTAGTCCGGAATTTACAGTACATAGCCTGACACACCCTGGAATGTACACTCACAATCACTATGCTCTCATCAGGTGTGAGCCTGGACCCAAGTAAAACCTGGTGCCCGCTGTTCGACTGCCAGGCTGTGTGCACAGTGCAGCTGAGTTCTGAAGGCCAGGCCGTCGCTGTGCCCTGTCCCACTTGTCACACCATCTTCTGTTCCGAGTGCAAGGTACCATGGCAGGGAGGCCACACCTGTTCCGAGCTGCAGCCCATGATGTCACACTCTAATGAAAGCAGGTAAGTCAGGCCGTCATAGAAAATCTGTGAATTTTTTTTTACATCAGAGCATACACAGAAGGATTTGTTCGTCTTATGACTGTTGACTATTCCTTAAGTTAGTACATAATTTGTATCCATCTTATTTGACTAATTATGCAAATGTGAGAGGGAAATATTCCCCTTGTAGTGACACATAGCTGGAAACTGTCCTTCGTGTGTGCAACAAGCAGCATATTTGTGTGCCACCCCGGGCTGGGCTGCGATTCTGCCAGACTGAGTGATGTCACCATGGAGGCGTTGAGTGATAGTGGGATTCCATTGTGTGTGCGCGCCAAGGGAAGGAAAGGAGGAGGGTGGGCCCCCAGCCAGATAACTGGTTGTACAGAGAGAGGCTGTGTACTGCAGTGAAGCGGTGCACTCTGCAGCGTGATGAAGCAGGAAGGAGATAACACTTTAGTGCAGAAGTATTTGGGCAAAAATGTAGTTTCTATAATTTCAGGGTATAAGGGATAAGGGTTGGTGTCCTTTGGGACTGTTGAATTTTATGATGCCCACCTTCTTAATAGCTTGCTTAGAAAGGAAGGCCATCAAAATATATCTTTAATGTGGATTAATCCACCATCATTACTAATCAGATTTTTTTTTATTATGCAATTAACTAGGGATGCAACAGTATTGTAGATGCCACGGTATTGCGGTTTCAAAATCCTCACAATAATGCCGGTATCAAACAAAAACTTTTGCATTTGTCGGTCTGAAAATAAACTACATCTCTCATAATCCTCTGCACAGCGTGGGACCGGCAAGGTAGGGACGTGGAACTCCATAAAGGGGAGAAATGGAGGAAGCATTCCAGAGAAAAGTGTGTTCGTAGTAAATAAGATGAATTGTTTTTATTAACATTTCCTGAACATTTCATCAAAATCCATCTATAACTTTTTGAGTTTTGTTGCAACAAACCCTGGCGAAAACATAGCCTGTTTGGTGGAGGTAGTAAAGTCTGCCTACTAAAGCGCTACCCAGTCTCCAACATTTCTAAGGCGACACAGAACGGGTCACGGGCACCGCCGGGAGAAATATACTATAGAAGGAACACACTGCACTGCTCACAGTATATATAGGACATATGTCTTTGCCAAATAAAACGCACTTATGTGCGTCTTTGAGAGGAGGATGGACATGGGCTCCCTCGGTGCACGGTTGTTGTTATTGTCGTCTGTACTTCGGGCAACCTCACTGTTATAGCTGTCCGTCTGGGCTTTTGAGCCGGTGGCGGGTGGCCCGCTCTGTGAGCAACCATAACTCTATTTAAATTATTAGCTTCACTCGGCGGAAAGAAGGAAAGTGTTTTTAACGCTTAACTTGTTGCCGCAACTCGATCATTAGTTTGGATGTGCACACCAACGCAGCTTTGCCTTGCATTTCCGGGTTTGCGGGAACTGGCGGGATGATATCTAGAGAACGGCGAGGCATGCAGGTGTGGGTTACTCTACAGGTTACTCTATCCCTTTGTCCCTCTCGGGGTCACAGAGGGTGCTGGAGCCTATCCCTGCTGAATTTATTTTTGATCAAGCATCAGTCACCCTCTCACTCACTCTTACTCGCTCTCATATTCGGTCGCCCCCTGGTGGTTGGTTGTTGGTTGTGAAAGTGCTTGAATTGATATGCAGCGGAGCCTTTTTTTTAAATGTTAATATCGCCGCGACGATCACCCTCATTTAATCGTAGCGGCCAAAATCGTGATCACGATTAAAATTCGATTAATTGTGCAGCCCTAACTTTTTGCACATGCTGTTTAGCACGCTATATTTGGATCTTGGTAAATCAGGCCATAAATCGGCAACACTAATCCCTCCTGCCATGTCTTCTTCTTCTCTGGCAGATGAGGTGAGTATGCGGTGTGATAAGAAGCGACCACCTACTGTACAGAGTTGTAATGACAAGTTCATGTGCTCAAAATGTATTTATGAGCAAGGACAAAGGGTTAGCTCCAAATCTACCGTATTTTATGAACTATAAGGTGCGCCGGATTATAAGGCGCACTGCTGATGAGCGGGTCTATTCAGGTATTTTTTCATACAAAAAGCGCATTAAAGGGGTCATATTATGATATTTTTCTAAATTTAAAACATTTCCTTGTGGTCTACATCATAAATGATAAATGATAAATGGGTTATACTTGTATAGCGCTTTTCTACCTTCAAGGTACTCAATGCGCTTTGACAGTATTTCCACATTCACCCATTCACACACTGATGGAGGGAGCTGCCATGCAAGGCGCTACCAGCACCCATCAAGAGCAAGGGTGAAGTGTCTTGCCCAAGGACACAACGGACGTGACTAGGATGGTAGAAGGTGAGGATTGAACCCCAGTAACCAGCAACCCTCCAATTGCTGGCACGGCCACTGTACCAACTTCGCCACGCCGTCCCGTACATCAGTGGTCCCCAGCCACCGGTACCAGTCCGTGGATCGATTGGTACCGGGCCGCACAAGAGATTAAAAAAAATAAAAATAATTGTTTACATTTTGTTATTTTTTTATTTTTTATTTTTTATTAAATCAACATAAAAAACACAAGATACACTTACAATTAGTGCACCAACCCAAAAAACCTCCCTCCCCCATTTATACTCATTCACACTCATTCGCACAAAAGGGTTGTTTCTTTCTGTTATTAATATTTCTGGTTCCTACATTATATATCAATGTAGATCAATACAGACTGCAGGGATACAGTCCGTAAGCACACATGATTGTATTTTTTTATGACCAAAAAAAAAAACATTCCCCCCCACCCCCAAATTTTCAAGCGTTGACCGGTCCGCAGTTACAAAAAGGTTGGGGACCACTGGTCTACATAACATGTAATGGTGGTTCTTTGGTCAAAATGTTGCATAGATGATGTTTTACAGACCATCTTTAAGTCGCTTTCTGACAGTCGCTTCAGGATGCGCCGTTTTGTGGGCGGTCGTGGACTAGCGGGCAAGGACGGGAGTGGAAGAAGTGTCAAAAGATGGAGCTAACTGTTTTAATGACATTCAAACTTTACTTAAATCAACAACGGAGCAGCATATCCTCATCCGTGGCTCACTAGTGCAACAACAACGCTGGAAATGTGTCCCGTGAAAAAACGTCCGACCGGAACTCTCTAATATATATAAGATAGTGAAAAAAAAGAAGCTTATCGACTACGGCGTCGGCACGGACTACAATGGCGGACTTGCGCAAATTTTCAGGACTTACGCAGATCTCATATACACATCAGCAGGTACCCGAAGGTAAGAAAAGTTGGTTTTGCATAATATTGTGAAACAAAACACCAGATAATATGTCTGCTAATGGGTGCCATTTTGCGGTCCTTATACACACACCATAGTAATACTTGTATCTCTGACTACGGTAGCCGTAATGGGCCGACAAGCCATCAAGCGGTGCTGCTTCAAAGTCATACTAAAACATTTTGACAGATTTCTGAGTGCCGTGTGTAATGTTCTTTATTTTCAATGGAACATTTAAAATGTTGGTGTTTACTGGCGTCATACTGCAGTCTACATGTATCTCTTATGTGTGACTGCCATCTACTGGTCACACTTATCATTACACCATGTACTATGGGACGGCGTGGCGAAGTTGGTAGAGTGGCCGTGCCAGCAATCGGAGGGTTGCTGGTTACTGGGGTTCAATCCCCACCTTCTGCCATCCTAGTCACGTCCGTTGTGTCCTTGGGCAAGACACTTCACGCTTGCTCCTGATGGGTGTTGGTAGCGCCTTGCATGGCAGCTCCCTCCATCAGTGTGTGAATGGGTGAATGTGGAAATACTGTCAAAGCGCTTTGAGTACCTTGAAGGTAGAAAAGCGCTATACAAGTATAACCCATTTATCATTATTTACTAAATAAAATTGCTTCGAGGTCGGTAAGCACAACCAGAATTATTCCGTACATTAGGCGCACCGGGTTATAAGGCGCACTGTCGATTTTAAAGAAAATTTAAGGATTTTAAGTGCGCCTTATAGTCCGAAAAATACCGTATCTGTGGTGGTCCACATTTAACAAATAATACTAATAAATAATAGTAAATAAATAAATAATAATAAAGTTCTTTAGTCAGGACTTTGGAGCAAAATGAATAGGGCGCATGTGTATCTTAAATTGTAAGTTTCAATGTGAGTATATTGTCTTTGGTGTCAGACCTGTGATTGACAGGTGACGAGTCAAACATGCAGTTGGGTTAGGCCCTTTCTTTACCGTAACCTTGAACAGTATTAGATGTACAGTAAATGGACGGATGGTTGTTGTTTAAATCAAGAAGGGCTTTGCCTTAAATAGTGCTCTCAAAATGTCCCCGTCTGACTCCTAAAATAAATAACCCAGTTCCACACGAGCACTGACCCAGCCAGGACTGTGCTGTCTGCTGCTGTGATTTAGTGCTCTTGCTCGCCCCCAATGTTTGACATCTCTCGTCTCCTCCTTTCATCCACATGTAATGTGCCAGCCACTCCGAGCTGCCCATCAAACAGTGTCCAAAGTGTGGCGTCTATATCGAGAGGAACCAGGGCTGTGCACAGATGGTGTGCAAATGCTGCAAGCACATATTCTGTTGGCATTGCCTGCAAAATTTAAAAGTGAGTCCTGTATTTACTAAAAAAAACAAAAAAAACACCTTTATGATATCACACAGGAGCATTTTCTTGTCTTAACATGTGTGTTTTCAAATTATAGGGTGATATTTTCCTCAGGCATTACGATAAGGGGTCATGCAGAAACAAACTCGGCCACTCCAGAGCCATGCTTATGTGGGGCAGAACCAAGGTAAAGCAGCTCACACAACACCAACTTGTCATTTGGCAAACAAACTAAGGCTTGCTGGGCTGAAACTGAGCAAATATGGTAAACAATACATGAAACAGCCTGCATATAGTACGGCGCCGATGCATAATCCCTGTAATGCACTGACCAGACTCCTATTACAGGTCATAAGAGTAGTGCACAAGCTGCACAAATGTTGTTTTCTAGTGTGACACTTCAGTAATCTGATCATGTCACTCAAAAGCGTGTGGTCTGGTTTGTTGTCGCACACCCGTGTGTCTATAAGTATCCTTTATCAGACATTAAGCCGTCATAATCACTCCATAGCTAAATTTCTTGCCCTCAACTGTCGTCTCATATTCAACAATATAAGCAATCAACCTTCTGACTCAGCAATTTAATTTACATTTCAGGCTATGCAAAAACATGAATAGTTTCTGAAGGGCTATTGAATGAGAATGTTCATTTTATTTTATTTTTTATTTTTGTCCTGCCCAGCTACTCAGGCAAATCATATAGTTGATGTAGATGCCCATATCGGCGGTACAAATTTACTTTACAAAAGAGAAGTGTGGGATACTTCTCTTGTTGCCTTATTTGTATTTGACTTTAATAAATGGATTTATATTATTATTTGGTGCACCCGAGCCGGAGCAGGAGGGGATAGAAAGAGAAAAAAAGGAAGACAGAGGGGGAAATTGCGGGGACAAGAGGGCGATAAGACAGAGAGACCACAACAATAACAATAACAACAACAACAGAACAACATCAGCAAATAGGATATGTACAAATATGATGGTAAAAGTGATAGCAAAGAAGCAGTTAGTGAAATAAATAATAATACAGAAATGACAATGAACATTATTACACTACAAATGGAGCAATACAAATACAGATAGAAATAGCACTATTGATAATAATAACAATAATTACCTCAATTATCAACAATACAATTGTTCATATGCAACAATACATACAGTATATGTAATGATAACTTCAAATACAAAAGAAAGCAGATAAATGGAGGGGAAGAAAGAGAAGCCAACTATATGAACCTTGTAGATTGTTATAGTAATAATAGGTTAAGCTTTGTCAGTGTGCCGTGAGAATGTTCACTTTAACAGTCAAGATGTTTAAAAGTGGTTCCAAATATTAAACAGATGCAGTGGAGCTGAGCAAATAATTGTATTGTTCAACGAATGTGCACCTCCTCTCCAAACTAAATGCTATTCATAGATGTAAAACAACACAACTGCCATTCTTAGTGTCATTTTTAATACAGAGGGGGATTGAGAACATGTATTTATCAAGTGTAATTTGTATGATGAATAGATATATTTTAACATGAGATTTTAACATTCAATACGGGCACCAGAATTGGTGTCAACCGATATCACCAGGAAAGACATACCTTCTTATATTCAACTTTCAAGTTCTTCGGAAAACATAAACAAGCCATATATTAAAGATACAAAGCGGTGCTCACATTTTTATATGTATTTTATGCATAAATCGTATTGCCATTAATTGTTGTAATCCTTATATACCTTGCTCAGGGACCATAGTTGAAAATGAGCTATATGGCTCATATTGACACATTTACAGGAATGTTCACTAATGTGTTCTGTCCCTCTATTAGATAAATACATTTAAAATGTAATATACAGTCGTGCTCATAAGTTTACATACCCTTGGAGAATTTATGATTTCTTGGCCATTCTTTAGAGAATATGAATGACAACACAAAAACCTTTCTTCCACTCATGCTTAATGGTTGTGTGAAGCTATTTATTGGCAAACAACTGTGTTTACTCTTTTTAAATCAAAATTACACAAGAAAGTACCCAAATGAAACTGATCAAAAGTTTACATACCCCAGTGACTTTGATCTGATAACATGCACAAAAGTTGACACAAACAGGTCTGAATGGCTAAGTTTTGAGGCTTGTCTCTGTGCTGTTTGGCGTAATGTAAGCCGGATACTTTGTGACATTTGCGCAGAAATGGCTTTCTTCTGGCGACTTGACCATGCATCCCATTTTTCTTCAAGTGCCTCCTTATTGTGCATCTTGAAACAGCCACATCACAATTTTTCAGATAGTCCTGTATTTCAGCTGAAGTTATTTGTGGATTTTTCTTTGCATCTCGAACAATTTTCCTGGCAGTTGTGGCTGAAATCTTTGCTGGTCTACCTGAATCCCTCATTTTCCACTTCTTAATCAGCGTTTGAACACTGCTGATTGGCATTCCCAAATCCTTGGATATCTTTTTATACCGCTTTCCTGTTTTATGCAGTTCAATTACCTTTTCTCGCAGATCCTTTGACAATTATTTTGCCTTCCCCATGATTCAGAACCCAGAAACATCTGTGCAGCACTGGATGAAAGATGCAATGGTCTGTCAGAAGCCCGGAAACTCACTGACCTTTTATACACACACATTAATTACAAACAAACATGTCACAGGTGAGGATTGGAACATTGATTAGCCATTCAAACCTGTTTGTGTCAACTGTTGTGCATGTTATCAGATCAAAGTCACTGGGGTATGAAAACTTTTGATCAGGGTCATTTTGGTACTTTCTTTTTTCATTTTGATTTAAAAAGAGTAAACACAGTTGTTTGCCAATAAATAGCTTCACACAACCATTAAGCATGAGTGGAAGAAAGGTTTTTGTGTTATCATTCATATTCTCTGAAGAATGGCCAAGAAATCATAAATTCTCCTAGGGTATGTTAATTGTATTATTATTATTTTAAATTAAAAACGTACATTTATTTTCATATAGGAGTTACTTTTCAGCCACCCTGTAGATCTTTGCTCCTCTTGTAGTCTTAGAACAACGGTCAAGTGTGTGCAGAGTTTAAGTATAGTGCAGCAAATCATCTTTTAATTAGCAAAGTTTTACGCCTGCCTGTAAAAGCACTTTATTAAACACCATTATTACCTCATTTGCGTCTGTGTCTTGCTCTATTGTTGGCACATAATTAGATTTTACCGTTGGTGCACAGCAGTTAATTTATTCATTTTATTACATTAGTAAAAGTATGTCAACATTACACCCACACTGTTTGGAATGAAGGACACTAACCTGAGGCGTATATTAAGAAAGGTCATTAATACATAAGAATGACCTGACATTTTACATCAAGACTACAACGACCTCCAACATCGCCAACATTATGGAACCGCTGCAAACGGTAATACTTTGTGTTTGCCCGTGAAGAGCAATTCCCTCCCTATTTGCACCAAAAGCAAACTTCTGCTTTCCAATAAAGGATTACAGTGGATTTTCTGATGACATGTCATGTAAAAAACTGTCAGGTAAGTTGAGTAAAGCAATGTCACACATTGTTGTTTTAGTACAGTACTTCAATTTAAGAGTGGCCCAACTTAAGAGTATATTGAGATAAGAGCTATCTCTTGTCTAATTGTAATGCTGTAAAGGGGACCTATTTTGATTTTTTTCTAAATTTAAAACATTTCCTTGTGGTCTACATAACATGTAATGCTGGGTCTTTGGTCAAATTTTGCATAGCTTTTGTTATACAGACCGGTTTATGGACACAAGTGGCAGGCTTGATTTATGATCTAGCATTAACTTTCACCGGCTCAGTATTTTAATAGCTGCATAAGCTAGTTACCTCTGTGTGATCACGTCACCGCTAAAAGTAGTTCCGCTTAACATTATCGCTAATGCTTGGTTAATATTCAGGTTACGAAATGTAAATAAAGGGCGGTTTTCTGTTTTTTTTAAAGGCTTTATGTGTGCATTAAATTTCTTCCATTAGCTTCATTGTTAGCCACCTCGTAGTTGCTGTGTATTAGAAATTATAATAGATAATATAATAATTACATATGTCTTCTTGTCTTACATAGGGGTTGTGAATGACCACTAGGAAATGTTTTGAGAAATTAAAGCAATCATCATATGACCCCTTTAACATAAGCTAATTTCCAAGCTACAAATGAAGACTTTTTACATTGAATTGGGCCTACAGTTCCATTTTTAGCAATGTACAAACTTCATTAATTGATTCCAAGTGCAACTGTACTACAAAACCCAAAACCAGTGAAGTTGGCACGTTGTGTAAATCATAAATAAAAACAGAATACAATGATATGCGAATCCTTTTCAATTTATATTCAATTGAATACACTGCAAAGATAAGATGTTTACTGTTCGAACTGAGAAACTTAATTTTTTTTTGCAAATGATCATTAACTTAGAATTTAATGGCAGCAACACATTGCAGAAAAGTTGGCACAGGGCCATTTTTACCACTGTGTTACATGGCCTTTCCTTTTAACAACACTCAGTAAACGTTTGGGAGGAGACCAATTTTTGAAGCTTTTTAAGGTGGAATTATTTCCCATTTTTGCTTGATGTACAGCTTAAGTTGTTCAGAAGTCCGGGGTCTCCATTGTAGTATTTTAAGCTTCAAATTGCGATGCATGTTCTGTGGTCTGACGAGTCCACAGAACACTTTTCCACTTTGCATGAGCCCATCTTAGATGAGCTCAGGCCTAAGTAAGTGTTTGATGAGCATTCTTCAACTTTCTCAGTCTTTTTTGCCACTTGTGCCAGCTTTTTTGAAACATGTTGCAGGCATCAAATTCCAAATGAGCTAATATTTGCAAAAAAAATAACGTTTCTCAGTTCGAACTTTAAGTATCTTGTCTTGCCAGTGTATTCAATTGAATATAGGTTAAAAGGATTTGCAAATCATTGTATTCTGTTTTTATTTACGATTTACACAACATGCCAAATTCACTGGTTTTGGGTTTTGTAATAAGATAATCGCTATATAATCACAATGAAACATTCAAGCAATGAGCTGTATATTCCATTCTTCTTGTATTATTATCAGCCGCTTATTATCGACTTATTTATTGCTGAGCAACCACAACACTACTGCTTAAACATGTTGTGCATTATACTTTAAATGCATATTTCTCTGCTATATATATTGTAATGTATCCTTTGGTTTGTTGCTCCTCAGGTGGTGGGTCTCCTTGTGGGGGTCACCATTGTGGTGCTGGTAACTTCTCCTCTCCTCCTGCTGGCCTCACCATGTATCTGTGCTGCATATGCAATCCATGAACAGCGCAGAAAAATAAGATTAAGAAGAAGACACAGAAAAAGAAGACAGGCTTTAGCCAACCAGACTCCACCACATCCGATCACCTTCATGCATATGCAAGATTATGGCCCTGATAGAGATGTCATCAACAAGTCGACATAATCAGCATCAGAACCATGCTCTGGTGTGTTTGAATGTTGGCAGTAGATGTGTGAGATTGCTTCTTGCACATGCACTTCAATCCCTTCCCTTATGTGCCAAAAGAGATAAGTTAGATGCTCAAGTGCCTGAGACTACTGTGCCTGCTGATGACTTGGGTTTGTTTATTCAATTCATTTAGCATCAAAACAACTGATAACTGTCAATATGATTTGGAAAAAAAGGTACTTTGATAATGCAAAAGAGTACACTATCATTCGTGTAAGACAAGTCAGGGGTTGATTAGTACACTAACATGTATGTATGTATGTATGTATGTACATACATATAATCTGTATATACATTTATATATATATACTGTAAATACATATATATATATATACACACATATTATATGCATATTAATGTGTATGTACAGTATACATACATACACATATATATATATATATATATATATATATATATATATATATATATATATATATATATATATATATATATATATATATATATATATATATATATATATATATATATATATATATATATATATATACTACCGTTCAAAAGTTTGGGGTCACCCAAACAATTTTGTGGAATAGCCTTCGTTTTTAAGAACAAGAATAGACTGTCGAGTTTCAGATGAAAGTTCTTTTTTTCTGGCCATTTTGAGCGTTTAATTGACCCCACAAATGCGATGCTCCAGAAACTCAATCTGCTCAAAGGAAGGTCAGTTTTGTAGCTTCTGTAATGAGCTAAACTGTTTTCAGATGTGTGAACATGATTGCACAAGGGTTTTCTAATCATCAATTAGCCTTCTGAGCCAATGAGCAAACACATTGTACCATTAGAACACTGGAGTGATAGTTGCTGGAAATGGGCCTCTATACACCGATGTAGATATTGCACCAAAAACCAGACATTTGCAGCTAGAATAGTCATTTACCACATTAGCAATGTATAGACTGTATTTTTTTTAAAGTTAAGACTAGTTTAAAGTTATCTTCATTGAAAAGTACAGTGCTTTTCCTTCAAAAATAAGGACATTTCAATGTGACCCCAAACTTTTGAACGGTAGTGTATATATATATATATATATATATATATATATATATATATATATATATATATACATATACACAGTATATGAATATATATATATATATATATATATACATTATATATATATATATATATATACAGTATATATATATATATATATATATATATATATATATATATATATATATATATATATATATATATATATATATATATACTGTATGTATACTGAAGGCTCCAAAATATTTTTTGTAAAATCTGTTCAATATGTATATATGTTCACTATGTCTTCTCTTAAAAAGAAATTTCTGTTAATGTGTCTCAGTGAAATGTTTTCTAAAAATGCCATTGTTACTGAAATAAACAAACTATTGGATGTCTTTTGTACTGTAATATGTTCTATCAACATTTTGATGTTGTGCATTTAGAAGGTGTTGTCCCGTATGCTAAGAAGGCATCAACAGAGCGTTCTTTAGGGGGAAATGGGGTTGGTTGTGACACTATTTCTTTACTGTAGTGCAGGGGTGTCAAACTTGTGTTTATTGAGAACCACATCAAAACCATGGCTGTCCCCATAGGGCCGCTTGTAACAGTGAATTTACATCAAAAATATACGTATAATAGCCTCGTTAGACCATTTGCATAAGCAGCTGTTTTTGATTATTATATATTTTTTACAAATAGAATGATGGATAAAATTGTTTTGAAATCATAAGTCACAATGACAAGCAGATTTTTAAGAATTAATTTTAAAAAAATCTGGAAACACCTTGCATGATCAGATAATTTTTTAAGCGCAACACATTTTGCAATTGCATGCAGGACTTTGGCAGGCCAGATAAAATGTGACAGACCACATAAAATGATGTGACGAAACACATAAAATGATGTGGCGGGCTACATAAAATGAAGTGGTGAGCCAATTAAAATAATGTGACGGACCATGTAAAATGATGTGACGACCATTAAAAATGTTGTGGTGGGTCATAAAATGTTGTGGTGGGACACTTAAATGATGTGGCGGGCCACATTAAGTGGTGTGTTGGACCACTGAAAATGATGTGGTGGGCTATGTAAAATGATGTAGTGGGCCTCATAAAATGATGTTGGACCACTTAAAATGATGTGTCAGGCCACGTAAAATGACATCGTGGACAACATAAAATTATGTGGCGGGCAATGTAAAATGATGTTTTGGGCCACATAAAATGATGTTTGACCACTTCAAATTATGTGGTATAGGCCACGTAAAAAGACATCGTGGACCACATAAAATGATGTAGTGGGCCACATAAAATTATGTTGGTCCACTTAAAATTATGTGTCTGGTCACATAAAATGACATCATGGACCACTGAAAATTATGTGGCAGGTCATGTAAAATGTTGCAGGGGGCCACATGAAATGATGCTGGGCCACTTAAAATGATGTGGCTGGCCACATAAAATTACATTGTGGACCACATAAATTTATGTGGCGGGCCACAAAAAATTATGTGGCGGGCCATATAAGTTTGTAAATATAATTGTTGAGCAACGTAAAATTATGTCTTCTGAGTTGGCCCACCACTTGTCCAGGGTGTACCCCGCCTTCCGCCCGAATGCAGCTGAGATAGGCTCCAGCACCCCCCGCGACCCCAAAAGGGACAAGCGGTAGAAAATGGATGGATGGACCACTTAGGATCATGTGTTGGACCACTTAAAATGATGTGGCGTGCCACATAAAATGATATGCTGGACAACATAAAATTATGTGGCGGGCCACCTAAAATGATGTGTTGGACCACATAAAATGATGTGTTGGACCACATAAAATGATGTGTTGGACCACATACAATGATGTGTTGGACCACATAAAATGATGTGTTGGACCACATAAAATGGTGTGTTGGACCACATAAAATGGTGTGTTGGACCACATACAATGGTGTGTTGGACCACATAAAATGATGTGTTGGACCACATAAAATGGTGTGTTGGACCACATAAAATGATGTGTTGGACCACATAAAATGATGTGTTGGACCACATACAATGGTGTGTTGGACCACATAAAATGATGTGTTGGACCACATAAAATGGTGTGTTGGACCACATAAAATGATGTGTTGGACCACATAAAATGATGTGTTGGACCACATAAAATGATGTGTTGGACCACATAAAATGGTGTGTTGGACCACATACAATGGTGTGTTGGACCACATAAAATGGTGTGTTGGACCACATAAAATGGTGTGTTGGACCACATACAATGATGTGTTGGACCACATAAAATGGTGTGTTGGACCACATAAAATGATGTGTTGGACCACATAAAATGGTGTGTTGGACCACATAAAATGGTGTGTTGGACCACATACAATGATGTGTTGGACCACATAAAATGGTGTGTTGGACCACATAAAATGGTGTGTTGGACCACATACAGGGACTGTACTTAGAGGAGGGGTTATCCACATATGCGATCCTCCCCAAGGTTTCTCATTGTCATTCACATTCACATCCACGTCCCTTGTGTGGGCTCTGTGCCGAGGATGTCGTTGTGGCTTGTGCAGCCCTTTGAGACTTTTGTGATTTAGGGCTATATAAATAAACATTGATTGATTGATTGATACAATGATGTGTTGGACCACATACAATGATGTGTTGGACCACATACAATGATGTGTTGGACCACATAAAATGGTGTGTTGGACCACATACAATGATGTGTTGGACCACATAAAATGGTGTGTTGGACCACATACAATGATGTGTTGGACCACATAAAATGATGTGTTGGACCACATACAATGATGTGTTGGACCACATACAATGATGTGTTGGACCACATACAATGATGTGTTGGACCACATAAAATGATGTGTTGGACCACATACAATGATGTGTTGGACCACATACAATGATGTGTTGGACCACATACAATGATGTGTTGGACCACATAAAATGGTGTGTTGGACCACATAAAATGATGTGTTGGACCACATACAATGATGTGTTGGACCACATAAAATGATGTGTTGGACCACATAAAATGGTGTGTTGGACCACATAAAATGGTGTGTTGGACCACATACAATGATGTGTTTGACCACATAAAATGATGTGTTGGACCACATAAAATGGTGTGTTGGACCACATACAATGATGTGTTGGACCACATACAATGATGTGTTGGACCACATAAAATAATCTGTTGGACCACATAAAATGATCTGTTGGACCACATACAATGATGTGTTGGACCACATAAAATGATGTGTTGGACCACATAAAATGATCTGTTGGACCACATAAAATGATCTGTTGGACCACATACAATGATGTGTTGGACCACATACAATGATGTGTTGGACCACATAAAATGATCTGTTGGACCACATAAAATGGTGTGTTGGACCACATAAAATGATGTGTTGGACCACATAAAATGGTGTGTTGGACCACATAAAATGGTGTGTTGGACCACATACAATGGTGTGTTGGACCACATACAATGATGTGTTGGACCACATAAAATGGTGTGTTGGACCACATAAAATGGTGTGTTGGACCACATACAATGGTGTGTTGGACCACATACAATGATGTGTTGGACCACATAAAATGATGTGTTGGACCACATAAAATGGTGTGTTGGACCACATAAAATGATGTGTTGGACCACATACAATGATGTGTTGGACCACATAAAATGATGTGTTGGACCACATAAAATGGTGTGTTGGACCACATACAATGATGTGTTGGACCACTTAAAATGATGTGTTGGACCACATAAAATGGTGTGTTGGACCACATACAATGATGTGTTGGACCACATACAATGATGTGTTGGACCACATACAATGATGTGTTGGACCACATAAAATGATGTGTTGGACCACATAAAATGGTGTGTTGGACCACATACAATGATGTGTTGGACCACATACAATGATGTGTTGGACCACATACAATGATGTGTTGGACCACATAAAATGGTGTGTTGGACCACATAAAATGGTGTGTTGGACCACATACAATGATGTGTTTGACCACATAAAATGATGTGTTGGACCACATAAAATGGTGTGTTGGACCACATACAATGATGTGTTGGACCACATACAATGATGTGTTGGACCACATAAAATAATCTGTTGGACCACATAAAATGATCTGTTGGACCACATACAATGATGTGTTGGACCACATAAAATGATGTGTTGGACCACATAAAATGATCTGTTGGACCACATAAAATGATCTGTTGGACCACATACAATGATGTGTTGGACCACATAAAATGATCTGTTGGACCACATAAAATGGTGTGTTGGACCACATAAAATGATGTGTTGGACCACATAAAATGGTGTGTTGGACCACATAAAATGGTGTGTTGGACCACATACAATGGTGTGTTGGACCACATACAATGATGTGTTGGACCACATAAAATGGTGTGTTGGACCACATAAAATGGTGTGTTGGACCACATACAATGGTGTGTTGGACCACATACAATGATGTGTTGGACCACATAAAATGATGTGTTGGACCACATAAAATGGTGTGTTGGACCACATAAAATGATGTGTTGGACCACATACAATGATGTGTTGGACCACATACAATGATGTGTTGGACCACATAAAATGATGTGTTGGACCACATAAAATGGTGTGTTGGACCACATACAATGATGTGTTGGACCACTTAAAATGATGTGTTGGACCACATAAAATGGTGTGTTGGACCACATACAATGATGTGTTGGACCACATACAATGATGTGTTGGACCACATACAATGATGTGTTGGACCACATAAAATGATGTGTTGGACCACATAAAATGGTGTGTTGGACCACATACAATGGTGTGTTGGACCACATACAATGATGTGTTGGACCACATAAAATGATGTGTTGGACCACATAAAATGGTGTGTTGGACCACATAAAATGATGTGTTGGACCACATACAATGATGTGTTGGACCACATAAAATGGTGTGTTGGACCACATAAAGTGATGTGTTGGACCACATACAATGATGTGTTGGACCACATACAATGATGTGTTTGACCACATAAAATGATGTGTTGGACCACATAAAATGGTGTGTTGGACCACATAAAATGATGTGTTGGACCACATACAATGATGTGTTGGACCACATACAATGATGTGTTGGACCACATACAATGATGTGTTGTACCACATAAAATGATGTGTTGGACCACATACAATGATGTGTTGGACCACAAAAAATGATGTGTTGGACCACAATGATGTGTTGGACCACATAAAATTATGTGTTGGACCACATAACGTCACCGATGTGTTTCCTATAATGTTAATAAGCTTACAATGTTATGCAGAGGTATAATTATAACAAATTTATAGACAAATTATAGTAGCTTGTTCTTGTTTTATTTCCCTCAAAGCAGCTGCATCTCACCCAAAGCCCTATAGCGCCCCCCAGTGGAAGTGTTCGGCACCCAGCTTTTAACTAAAGTCACGTTAAAATGTGTGTGAAAACATTAATCACCACTTCAAATAAAGATATATATGTTCCCTTGGTAGCCATTGACAATAGAAAACATAATCAATTACAGCAGCTAAAACCTAAACGAGCGGTATTAATTATACTATAATGATCTTGTTCGGATTATTACTATGGCAGTCTTGGGTGTGATGCAGACAACACAAGAGCACATTGAATTGTTATTTGGTGTACTCTACGCTTTTAATTGTGTAGTAATGGTTTTCACATTTTGCAGTTTATGTCCGTCATCTTTTTCCTAATCTGTCTAATGCAAATTATTATGTCATATGTTTAACTGTTTTATCTAAAATACATGAGCGCTGAAAAGAGCTCTTATCGGCATATTTTCGAGTCGAGTTGCGAGATCGTATGTTCATGGAGCGTTTGACATTTGTAAGTTAAGACACGGTTTAAGAGACTGCATGGCATCGCCTTTTAAAGCTAAAGCGTGACACATCACGTCTTGCATAAACAATCTTTAGGTTTGTTCTTCCGGTGTTGAGTGTCGGGGGTTTGATAGCGAAGTAAAGCGTGCACTTTTCCACTGACATCACATCATACTACGAGCCTGCTGCCCGGCTGTCCAATCAGCACAGAGGGGGCGGGCGGACGTTCTTACTGTCGTCCAATCAGCGCACAAGCGTGAGCTCTGCTCACCGCCACGTCTCCTCTGATTGGAGCTTTGACGAGAAGGCTGTGAAATAATCCAATCAAAACAGTCTGCGTCTTTTACATTGGCATCCAATATTTGGCATCTCTTGACTTTGCTAGCGAGTTACTAAAGTCAGTATTTTTCACCTTTTTAGTTCCTTAAATGAACATTTGGTCTCCAATTTAATCATTTCACATTTTTATCCATCGAGTCTTTTTTAATGTGAAAATATGTGGACTTTTTTGGGACTAGCTAGCTTCACATATTTGTACAAAAAATCTGGAATTGTTTGGTCTTTAGTTCAGAAAGAGCAGCTAACAATCCTCATTTTATTTCTATCAGTTGGTCTGTTGCTGACTTTTTTCAGATTCTTTCATGGCCAGAAGCTTAAAGAAGTGTTAACTTTACCTTTGAGCCTTTTGTCTGTCTTACCTGTCGTCAACCGTCTCGTCCCTCAAAGTCCACCTCCAAGACACAAGTCTGCCAAGGTAAGATTGTTTAAATAAAACCTTTACACTTTTGATGTAAAGATAATAATGGTAGTTTATTGTAAAAAAAAAAAAAAATACAGTATGGAACATCACATATATTTCCAGTTTCTCAAATATACAACATAAAGTAGCAAAAAACACGTCAATAATGAATAAAGCAAAACATCTAGACCAAAAATCGCTTCATATTCTTTACTGCTCGCTACTGTTACCATATCTGAGTTATTGTGTAGAAATATTGGGAAATAACTACAAAAGTACACTTCATTCATTAATCTTGTTACAAAAAAGATCAGTTAGAATAATACATAATGTTGGATATAGAGAACATACAAACCCCTTATTTATTGAATAAAAAAACACTGAAATTCCACGACATAGTGAATTTTCAAACAGCTAAAATTAAACACAAAGCAAACTATGACCTGCTACCCAAGAATATACAACAATTATTCTCAACAAAAGAGGAGAAATTTAATCTCAGAGAAAAGCGTAATTTAAAACATTTGTACGCACGTACAACACTTAAGACCTTCAGTATATCAGTATGTGGAATTAAATTAAGGAATGGATTAAGCTAAGAAATCAAACAATGTACTAATATGATCCACATCAAGAAACTCTTCAAACTTAAAGTGTTTACAAAGTACAAAGAAGAAGAACCATGATAAACATTCTGAATTTATCTCATCCATCCATTGATTTTCAAGATAATCTTACTTATCTCACCATATGAAATGTAACTTACTTCACCGAGTTTTATTCATTTATTTTTATTGTGATTATTTATGGAGTATATTGTGAATAAATTGAGAACAAGAAGTGAACAAAAGTTTTAGCAACTGTTATGTAAAGGAAAGGGGGTAAGATTAAATAAACTCTGCTTCTTCCTACTCCTTTTCGAACATGTTGAATAGAGAAACTGGAAATTGTGATGTATGTTGTACGCATGCATGTTTGAAATAAACTCAAACACAATTCAACTCATCTTAACATACATTTTTGTTGTATTTAACCATAATTAACCCTTATGAGTGTTTTTTCATGTTAAAGTTTGAGTGCCCAATTCTTTCACAGGTGTACGACAAACTGGCACATACTCAACGACAAACTGGCACGTACTCAACAATTAATAATATAATGATTAACTAATTTGTTTGTTTTAAACTTTTTCCCCTCAAACCTGTCATTTAAAAACACCAAACATGTAATAATAATTAAAAAAAACATAATTTTAACCTTTTTGAATGCCATTTGATCCAAATATGTCGCAGTTTTTAATTAGTATAAATGTGCATAAAATGAGTTATTTTACTAATTCAAAGCTTTGACAATAGCTGATTAAAAGGCTTTCAAAAGGGTAAAATGAAAAAAAAAATTAATAATTAATTATTAAGTTTGATATTTTTTGTTTAGGACTGAAGTTTATGGAGGTTAATGTGTGTCTGTTACGAAAGCTTTTTTTTGGACACTGAATTTATGTAACAGCTTTTTTTGCCGTTAGAATTTTGTGAACTGAATTTTTTTACATCAAATTATGCTGACAATTTAGTTGAAAATAAAGTTTGAGCAAAATCTGTGTTTTCAAAAGATCAGTGTAAAAAAAAAAAAATCAGTGTAAAAAACTTAAGTGAAAAAAATTCAGTGCTAAAAAATTCAGTGTCGAAAAATTGGCTGCTTCAAAAAGCAAGACTCACTTCAAGTAAATTAAGACTGAAGCAATCGATCCTGTCTCAGAACCAGCCAATGAGGTGTCAAGTTTGAAGTCACGTGACACGGTCTTGCAATATTAACTATAAACAACAAAAAACACTGAATATTGATAATATGCCTTGCTCTCCTGCAGACATCTTTTTTTCAATCAAGCAAGAGCAACAAAGGTGCAACAAACACAGCGAAACATAAGCGCTAAGAGTGAAAAACATCCACATATTTGTGGATATATCACTGTTCTGCAGACATTTGTTGTAGAACTCTGCCTCAGTCTGACTCTCGCTATCAGGCTTTTTTGCTCTGTAAACAAGCCCCGCCCACTCTGTTTGTGCCTGGTCTGCATGAAACAGAGCTTCGTATCTTATGTCACTCAAAAGTGCAGATTCTAACCATTGGAATAATTTCTATGGTTTGAAAATAACCAGCAGGCCGAATTGAGATGTCAATGATGTTGTATTATGCCAATAGCCCAGTTAACTGCTTTTTTTATGCTGTTTTGCAAGACCTATGTCATGTGCCTTGAAACATGACACCTCATTGGCTGGTTTTGAGACAGGATCAATTGCTTCGGTCTTAATTTACCGAAAGTGAGTCTTGTTTTTTGAAGCAGCAAATTTTTCGACCCTGTATTTTTCAGCAATGAATTTTTATATTCTGACCTTTTTTTTACTCAGAATTTTTATAAACTGAACATTTTTACACTGAATTTTTATACACTGACTTTTTTACACTGACATTTTTTACGCTTATTTTTTTACACTGAATTTTAAGACACTGAATTTTTATACATACAGTCGTGGTCAAAAGTTACACTTGAGAAAGACATAATGTCATGGCTGTCTTGAGTTTCCAATAATTTCTACAACTCTTATTTTTTTGTGATCAAGTGATTGGAGCACATACTTGTTTGTCACAAAAAACATTCACAAAGTTTGGTTATTTTATTAATTTATTATGGGTCTACTGAAATTGTGACCAAATCTGCTGGGTCAAAAGTATACATACAGCAACATACATTACCAATTTTGGTGATGTAGAAAGGTTACAAACATGGCCTCTTAACTTCATGTGAGTGATTATGATTGACGACACCTGTTGACTTCTCTGAGCCCATTTAAATACGGCTCATGTGATGCAGTCATTAGACTCAGTTACAAACACAACAATGGGATAGTCAAATGAACTCAGCACACACCTGAAAAAATTAATAATTGACGAACAAGTCAGGAAAGTCACGTGGAGCCATTTCAAAGCAGCTTAAAGTCCCAAGAGCAACTGTACAGACAATTGTTCGCAAGTATAAAGTGCAAGTATAAAGTGCACGGCACAGTTTTGTCAGTGCCACGACTAGGAAGAAAACGCAAGCTATCACCTGCTGCTGAGACAAAATTGGTCAGGATGATCAAGAGTCAACTGAGAACTACCAAAAAGCATGTCTGCAATTAATTGGAAGCTGCTGGAACACAGGTGTCAGTGTCCACAGTCAAGCGTGTTTTGCATCGCCATGGACTGAGAGGCTACAGTACCATGCAAGAAGGAAGCCCTTGCTCCAGAAGCAACACCTTAAGGCTTGTCTAAAGTTTGCTGCTGATCACATGGACAAAGATAAGACAAAAATTGAGAAGTTTGGCCACAATACCCAGCAATATGTTTGGAGGAGAAAAGGTGAGGCCTTTAATCCCAGGAACACCAGGCCTACCATCAAGCATGGAGGTGGTGGTATTATGCTCTGGGCCTGTTTTGCTGCCAATGGAACTGGTGCTTCACAGAGAGTAAATGGGACAATGAAAAAGGAGGATTACCTCCAAATTCTTCAGAACAACCTAAAATCATCAGCCCGGAGGTTGGTTCTTGGGCACAGTTGGGTGTTCCAACAGAACAATGACCCCAAACACACATCAAAAGTGGTAAAGAAATGGCTAATAAATCAGGCGAGAATTAAGGTTTTAGAATGGCCTTCCCAAAGTCCTGACTTAAACGTGTGGACAATGCTGAAGAAACAAGTCCATGTCAGAAAACCAACAAATTTAGCTGAACTGCACCAATTTTGTCAAGAGGAGTGGTCAAAAATTCAATATATCAACGCCTCATTAATGGAGGAGAAACATTTAGAGCAGCTGAATTGTTCAATGGATCAACATGCTTATGTTGTGAATAAGCATCGCGGTTTATACTAAAACTAATATTTACATTTGTATTGCTATAATCATATTCACATTACGTTTACAATCTATTTTTGTTTTAAAGATGGCGGCCCTTACAGTGTCCGTTGCAATGTGACAAATGTAGCCGATGTTATTATTTTAGTTTGGATGAAACAATACTTGTGTAGTCTTTAATATTTCATTGATGTCATTTCACTGCTAGAAGCAGAGAAGAAGGAAGCAAGTGGACACAGAAACTTCCAGCCCACAAACAAGTGTCTCCTCCTCTGGACTGGCAACAGATGCGGATCCAGATGTGCTGATAGTTGGGGCCGGAGTCCTGGGCTCAGCAATGGCTGCTGTGCTGGCGCAGGACGGCAGGAAGGTGACGGTGGTGGAAAGGGACATGAAGGAACCTGACAGGATAGTTGGGGAACTGCTGCAGCCTGGAGGATACAAAGCTCTTAAAGAGTTGGGCCTGGAAGGTCAGTGACAGACTTTTTACTCCAACCAAGATGCAGCTTAATGGCTGCAAGTGTTGATGTTGTTGTTGCTAAAGTCAAACTAAGCTGACTTACATTCATTTGTATTTTACTCTGAATGTTGTTGTTGTGCTAAATATCAGAAGCACTTACTTTTTACTTTATAACTTCAACTTAACTTCAATGTCAAAATAACAAACAGTACAAGCAAGTTTTCCTTCATAGCTGTTGTTGAAAAATAGTCAATCAAACCAGCGTTTTGATTTAAAATAAAAAAATATTGATTAATGTTATTAATCAATTTGTCAATCAAACATGCTTTTTTAAAATATTAAAATGTTTTTAATCGGTTTGTCACTCAAACAAGCCTTTTTAAATTAAAAAATATACTTTTTATTTAATTTGCCGAACAAACAGGCTTTTTAAATCAAAATTGTTTTAATCATTTGTAAATCAAACAACCTTTTTCTTAATAAATAATATATTATTTTAAAATTAATTTGTCAAATGAGCTTTTTTCAAATGTTTTTTCTTAAGCTATTTTTAAATCAAGCTGTCTTTTTTATTTTTAAAACTGTTTATTTTTAAATACATTTGCCAAACAAATAAGCTTTTTTAAAACAAAAATATTTTTTAAATCAGTTTAATAACCAAACAAGCTTTTTTAATGAGACACATATCCATCCATCCATTTTCTATTTTCTCCATTTTCTGGAAATTGTGATGTATCATGTTGTATGCATGCATGTTCCTAATAAACTCAAACTCAAACCATAATGACAGACCTGTAGACATGAAATAGTGCCCCCTATTGGTTTGGGCTCCTCTATACTGCTACTGTAATATTTATAGTTTTAGTTCATGTAGAAATGTTTATGCTTCAAAATTCTTAGTTTAGGCCAACAAAATTGAAATCCCCCCAAAATCTGGAATGTGGCGAGGAACGATTTTACCCTGAAAAATAAAATAAACATATAAATAAACAGTTTTCTTTAGATATTTGTGGGTTCTGTTTTTGGGGGGTTTACTCTGGATTTGACCTGAACCAAGAAGCATGTTTTGGAGTAAAATAAACACATGGGAAACAAAATATGTAATTTGTTTATAGCACAAAATCCTACAATTAACACTCTAAAATAAATGACATGTCATTCAGCTGGTTCCCTTTAGGGGGCGCCACAGCAAAACAATGACATGATTTCACTTCATGTTGTTGCAAGGCTGGCTGGGGATCAAACCTGCGCCCTCAAACTATTTTATTTTATTCTCTTACTGGTGACAAAGCAGGAATGGGCTGGGAATTAGTTTGCCGTAAAAATGCAATAAAAAGTTTGTTAATTTATAAATTCCATTGACATTATAAAAACCATTCTTGAGATAATACAAGACTAAGTGTATCTGATTTAGGCTACTTTTGTTTCTAAATACAATCATTTCTTTTTTATGGAGCGATTGGGAACCCATATGAATAATTGAACTAAGTCAAAGGACATAGAAGTGGCAAAGGTAAATGCTGAATATGGTTTAGTGTATAACAAAGTAAAAGATTAGCTGGGTGCGTTTTGGCCATGCTGGGCACCTCTGGGTACCCCTGGACTCGGGTGGAACGCGGCGGGACTGGTGGCACTCAAACCTGGGTGTGATTTTTGATCATTTTCGTGACTTTTTCAGTAACAGTAATACTTTGCGTAACTTTGTCGCCCTCGTTCCTCCACAGGCACAGTGGAAGGTCTGGATGCTCACCTGGTTAACGGCTACGTGATCCATAACGTGGAGACCAGCACCGAGGTGGAGATACCTTACCCTCAGCAGGACGAGAAGATCCAGTGTGGGCGTGCCTTCCATCATGGAAGATTCATTATGGGCCTGCGGCGGGCGGCCCTGGCTGAGCCCAAGTAAGCTGCCTCAACAATATGCATTCTTCCAATATTTTCTATGCATTAGCTCACGAGCTAAACTGTGTTTTGAGGGGGGAAATTCCAGGAGCGTAAAGCCAATACTCTTCTTCTTTTTTGATGAGGCTTTCAATTGAATTAAAGGAAAATTAAATACAATTTAATTAAATTAATTAAAATATATACAATAACTAATTAATACAATTGTTTTAATTTAAAGGCCTACTGAAAGCCACTACTAGCGACCACGCAGTCAGATAGTTTATATATCAATGATGAAATCTTAACATTGCAACACATGCCAATACGGCCGGGTTAACTTATAAAGTGACATTTAAAACTTCCCGGGAAATATCCGGCTGAAACGTCGCGGTATGATGACGAAAGCGCGTGACGAAGTCAGAGTAACGGAAGTTATGGTACCCGTAGAATCCTATACAAAAAGCTCTGTTTTCATTTCATAATTCCACAGTATTCTGGACATCTTTTGCAATTTGTTTAATGAACAATGAAGGCTGCAAAGAAGACAGTTATAGGTGGGATCGGTGTATTAGCAGCGGACTACAGCAACACAACCAGGAGGACTTTGTTGGAGCGCTAGCCGCGCTAGCCGCGCTAGCCGCGCTAGCCGCGCTAGCCGCCGACCTCACCTTGATTTCCTACGTCCCCGGGCCGCCAAACGCATCGGGTGAAGTCCTTCGTCATTCTGCCGATCGCTGGAACGCAGGTGAGCACGGGTGTTGATGAGTAGATGAGGGCTGGCTGGCGTAGATGGAGAGCTAATGTTTTTAGCATAGCTCTGTGAGGTCACGTTGCTAAGTTGCTAAGTTAGCTTCAATGGCGTCGTTAGCACAGCATTGTTAACCTTCGCCAGCCTGGAAAGCATTAACCGTGTATTTACATGTCCACGGTTTAATAGTATTGTTGATTTTCTATCTATCCTTCCAGTCAGGGGTTTATTTTTTTGTTTCTATATGCAGTTAAAGCACGATGCTATCACGTTAGCTCGTAGCTTAAGCATTTCGCCGATGTATTGTCGTGGAGATAAAAGGCACTGAATGTCCATTTCGCGTTCTCGACTCTCATTTTCAAGAGGATATAGTATCCGAGGTGGTTTAAAATACAAATCCGTGATCCACAATAAAAAAAGGAGAGTGTGGAATCCAATGAGCCAGCTTGTACCGAAGTTACGGTCAGAGCGAAAAAAGATACGTCCATCGCTGTCTCTCAAGTCCTTCACTGTAACGTTCCTCATCTACGAATCTTTCATCCTCGCTCAAATTAATGGGGTAATCATCACTTTCTCGGTCCGAATCTCTCTTGCTCCATTGTAAGCAATGGGGAATTGTGAGGAATACTAGCTCCTGTGACGTCACGCTACTTCCGGTACAGGCAAGGCTTTTTTTTATCAGCGAGCAAAAGTTGCGAATTTTATCGTCGATTTTCTCTACTAAATCCTTTCAGCAAAAATATGGCAATATCGCGAAATGATCAAGTATGACACATAGAATGGATCTGCTATTCCCGTTTAAATAAAAAAAAAAATAATTTCAGTAGGCCTTTAATTAAAACCAACGTTGAAATAATGAGAAAAAAACCCAAACAACTCTCAAAAAAAAATACATTTGGAAAGTAAAATATTGCACTTTGATGATAAGTCATAACATAGCAGGAGAAATGACAGTGACAGTGATAAGACTGCTCTCTGGCTCCCTCTAGTGTCACATTTGTAGAAGGCACGGTGATTAGCCTACAGGAAGAGGATGGTTGTGTAACAGGAGTTCAGTACAAGCATAAAGACAGCGGGGACATAAAGGTAAGAAAATAAAAGTCAAGAAGTTGAAAAAAAAAAAGGCTTTTTTAAAAATTGAATTTTATTTTAGTGTGACGCTGATGATGTTTTTCAGGAAGTGCGTGCGGCGCTGACAGTGGTGGCTGATGGTTGTTTCTCTAAATTCAGGAAGAGTTTAGTTCCTGGAAAAGCTCACGTTTCTTCTCACTTTGTTGGATGTCTCATGAAGGTGTCTTTCTTCTTCTTCTTCTTTTTTTTTTTAACCTAAAATGTCATTATTCTGTTTTACTTTGGTGACATTTGACACAGCAGCATCAGAATAAAGTCATGTTTTATTTTGAAGGACTGCCCTCAGTTCAAAGCCAACAGTGCAGAGTTGGTTCTGGCCAACCCGAGTCCTGTGTTGGTCTATCAGATCTCGTCCACACACACCAGAGTGCTCGTGGACGTCAGAGGAGAGATGCCGCGTAATCTTCCACAGTACCTGGCAGAGAAAATCTACCCTCAGCTTCCAGGTAAACGCTCCATCAGGTACCCCAAGTCATCTCCATGAAATGTTGTTCTTTTACTTTCTGCACATGCAGCTTCCTGCCAAGATGGCGAACGTGACGGAGCTCTCTTCTTTTTCTCCTTCTCGTTTCAGAGCATTTAAAGGAACCTTTCATTGAGGCGCTACAGAATGATCGTGTCAGGTCCATGCCTGCCAGCTTCCTCCCTCCTTCGCCTGTCAACAAGTCAGGTACTTGATGGACGCTGCTCACTTTGCTCTACTTCTAATTACCGTATTTTCCGGACTATAGGCTGCACTGCCGATGAGCGGGTCTATTCAGGTCTTTTTTCATACAAAAGGCGCATTAAAGGGGTCATATTATAATTTTTTTCTAAATTTAAAACACTATCTTGTGATCCACATAACTTGTGATGGTGGTTCTTTGGTGAAAGTGTTGCATAGATTATGTTTTACAGACCTTTTTTTAAGTCGCTTTTTGAGCGTCTCTTCAGGATGTGCCGTTTTGTGGGCGGTCTTATTTACGTGGCTCACCTTCGACAGCGTCTTCTCCCCGTCATCTTTGTTGTAACGGTGTAGCGTGCAAGGACGGGAGTGGAAGAAGTGTCCAAAGATGAAGCTAACTGTTTTAATGACTGTACTTAAATCAATAACGGAGCAGCATCTTCTCATCCATGGCTCAATAATGCTATTGTGTCCCGTGAAAAACCGTCCGACCGAAACCCTCTAATAACTAAAGTTCCGTGGGTGAATTATGTAAACGCACTACAGTTTTTAGCGCTTTGATAGCTAGTCTACTGACAGATATAAGTAAGAACTTTACACTACTTTATATTAGAAATGGCAACAGTGGAAGATGAATGCCACATAAAAAGATAAAGAAAAAGAAGAAGCTTATCAACTACGGTGTCTGCACGGACTACAATTGCGGACGCGCACAAATTTTCAGGACTATGCAGATCCCAAATACAGATCAGCAGGTACCAGAAGGTAAAAAAAAGTTGCAATTCGATAATATCGCGAAACAAAAGCCA